>NW_025334244.1:0-62078 GCF_014858855.1 Bufo gargarizans
GGAGAGGAGATTCGAAGTGAGTCAACTGGAAGGTTTGTGGGGGGAGTACTTCGGAAATCTATCCTGAAGCCGTCCCTGATGAGACTGCGATTTAGCTGCGAACCTAATAGATTCCGCTGAGGCTTCAGCCACTTGAGGCCATCTTTAGCAAAGGGAGTGACTCTAGGATCTCTTCCCTGGATGTTTTAGCCCTGAGGCGATTCTCCAGTTAATTTATCCATAGGACTAAGGCTCTGGAAACTGAAGTGGCAGCGATGTTAGTATTAATAGCAGCCGCCCCCGACTCCCAGAATTTTTTCAGTAAACCATCCAACTTCCGATCCATGGGATCCTTTAGCTGCGATGAATCCTCAAACGGGATTGAGGTCTTTTTTACTACTTTGGCCACCTGGACATCTTCTTTCGGGACCTCTTCTCAGAGTTTAGTGTCCGTTGGATCAAAGCGCAGCCTGTTTTTAAATTCTCTGGAGATGAAGAGTTTCTTTTCTCCATCTGCCCATTCTTCTGTAATGAGGTCTTTTAAGTTTTTATTTACTGGGAAGACCTTTCTTTTCCTGACTTTTAGGCCGCCGAACATCTCGTCATCAATGGAGCGCGCCTGTTCCTCCTCCTCAATACTCATGGTTTGTCTAATAGCGGTGAGTAGGGGGTCCAGATCCTCGGACGAAAATAAATATATTTTCTGTTATTCCTGAGGATAAGACACTGAGCCCTCAATCTTCCATTTCATCTGAACCACATAATCCCTCTTCCTCTGAATCAGAGTCTAACTGGGTCCTGGTTCTTTTGGAGGGGGGTCTGGGTTCTGGCCTGAGGTTGCCACCTGTACATCTTCTCTTACGATAGCTCTCAAATCCGAGAGTCGAGATGACCGCTCGTCCTTAAGAATTTTGGAAAGGATTTTTATATGGCTCCAGAAGCCATGTCTGGCAGGTCGCACATTTTCTTCCATTCCTTTTAGGGTCTCCGTGTGATTTGTGCCCTGACTCTTTTGTGGTCTAGGGGGAAACAGGATAAAGACCGATTTTAGTGTCATAGTTTCCCCATAAACCCCTGCTTAAGCCCAAAGAGAAGCTACTTACAGGGGTCTGGACGGGGAAGTCTAAGCAAGTCTCCTGCTTGTTAGACGACTGGACCTCCATGATGCCACCTCACCAGGTTGCCATCAGACATTTAAATAGGGTCTTGCTTACCGGTCCGCCCGTCACCGCCTGGCTCCGCCTCCTCCTGCTCTTCACGGGGGGACTCATTCATAGGAAGAGTCGACCCCCTAGACATGTGAGACCTCCTGATGCAGAGGTCTCTAGCATGCCGATGGGCGCCGCCATGATGTTTCCGATGACGCGGGTAGACTTACGGTCACATGGGAGTGCCCGGCAATCCAGGCCTAGCGCGCTCAGCAATCCAGGCAATACAGGCCTAGCGCGCAGGCGAGTGCAGGAGCTGCTGCAGAGCAGCGGGGACTAAACCAGGGGACCACTCTCCAGAGGTTGAAGGGGGCTGTAAGAGTCTGAAGAGGAGAGGTAGGCACCCCCCGACCAGACTCGCCCCATTCCCTACCTAACTTCAATAGGCGGGAGTCTGTCTCACTCCCCCTATCCCAGTAGAGACAGGAAGAAAACTGGAAAGAGGGGGTGGGGAGGGGCCTTTTAAACTGTCTCTCTTCCTGTCCCAACAGAATCCAATAGGACATTCCTCCATGGGTGCTGTCATGGAGGACGTCCTGGAAAAGGTGTTATGGTCTGATAAAATCAAGGTTGGACTTTTTGGCCATAATTCCAAAAGATATATTTGGCCCAAAAACAACACTGCACATCACCAAAAAAAAACAAAAAAAAAAACATCCCCACAGTGAAGCATGGTGGTGGCAGCATCATGCCAACTGGCTGTTGTTTAGCTAGAGGGAATTCTGAACAGTTCCAAATACCAGTCAATATTTGCCCAAAACCTTCAGGCTTCTGCTAGAAAGCTGAACATGAGGAGGAACTTCATCTTTCAGCATGACAATGACCCAAAGCAGACATCCAAATCAACCAAGGAATGGCTTCACCAGAAGAAGAGTAAAGTTTTGGAATGGCCCAACGGGAGCCCATACCTGTATCTGATTGACATTCTAATGTGATCTGAAGACGGCCGTGCCCAGGGGATGCCCTCGCAATCTGACAGATTTGGAGTGTTTTTGCAAAGAAAAGTCAAAATGTGCCATGCTGATAATCTTTTTGGGTCTGAGTCTAAATGCTGGAATAACATCAAAAGGGGCGCCAACAAAGTATTAGTTTAAGGGTGTGCACACTTATGCAACCATATATTATTTTAGTTTTGTTTTCTTCCCTCCACCTAAAAGATTTGAGTTTCTTTTTCAATTGAGTTGTACAGTTTATAGGTCACATTAAAGGTGGAGAAAGTTCTGAAATGATTTATCTTTGTCTTATTTTTTTTTTACATCACAGAAACCTGACATTTTAACAGAGGTGTGTAGACTTTTTATATCAACTGTATATACACCCAGGATACACTGCTGTTATACAGGGGGTGGTGTATGGTTATACAGGGGGCACTGCTGTTATACAGGGGGAGGTGTAGGGTTATACAGGGGGCACTGCTGTTATACAGGGGGAGGTGTAGGGTTATACAGGGGGCACTGCTGTTATACAGGGGGAGGTGTAGGGTTATACAGAAGGCACTGCTGTTATACAGGGGGAGGTGTAGGGTTATACAGGGGGCACTGCTGTTATACAGGGGGTGGTGTAGGGTTATACAGGGGCACTGCTGTTATACAGGGGGAGGTGTAGGGTTATACAGGGGGCACTGCTGCTATACAGGGGGTGGTGTAGGGTTATACAGGGGGCGGTGTAGGGTTATACAGGGGGCACTGCTGTTATACAGGGGGAGGTGTAGGGTTATACAGGGGGCAATGCTGCTATACAGGGGGTGGTGTAGGGTTATACAGGGGCACTGCTGTTATACAGGGGGAGGTGTAGGGTTATACAGGGGGCACTGCTGTTATACAGGGGTTGGTGTAGGGTTATACAGGGGGCACTGCTGTTATACAGGGGGTGGTGTAGGGTTATACAGGGGGCACTGCTGTTATACAGGGGGAGGTGTAGGGTTATACAGGGGGCACTGCTGTTATACAGGGGGAGGTGTAGGGTTATACAGGGGGCACTGCTGTTATACAGGGGGAGGTGTAGGGTTATACAGGGGGCACTGCTGTTATACAGGGGGAGGTGTAGGGTTATACAGGGGGCAATGCTGTTATACAGGGGGAGGTGTAGGGTTATACAGGGGGCACTGCTGTTATACAGGAGGAGGTGTAGGGTTATACAGGGGGCACTGCTGCTATACAGGGGGAGGTGTAGGGTTATACAGGGGGCAATGCTGCTATACAGGGGGAGGTGTAGGGTTATACAGGGGGCACTGCTGTTATACAGGGGGTGGTGTAGGGTTATACAGGGGGCACTGCTGTTATACAGGGGGTGGTGTAGGGTTATACAGGGGGCACTGCTGTTATACAGGGGGAGGTGTAGGGTTATACAGGGGGCACTGCTGTTATACAGGGGGAGGTGTAGGGTTATACAGGGGGCACTGCTGTTATACAGGGGGAGGTGTAGGGTTATACAGGGGGCACTGCTGTTATACAGGGGGAGGTGTAGGGTTATACAGGGGGCACTGCTGTTATACAGGGGGAGGTGTAGGGTTATACAGGGGGCAATGCTGCTATACAGGGGGAGGTGTAGGGTTATACAGGGGGCACTGCTGTTATACAGGGGGAGGTGTAGGGTTATACAGGGGGCAATGCTGTTATACAGGGGGAGGTGTAGGGTTATACAGGGGGCACTGCTGTTATACAGGGGTTGGTGTAGGGTTATACAGGGGGCACTGCTGTTATACAGGGGGAGGAGTAGGGTTATACAGGGGGCACTGCTGCTATACAGGGGGAGGTGTAGGGTTATACAGGGGGCACTGCTGTTATACAGGGGTTGGTGTAGGGTTATACAGGGGGCACTGCTGTTATACAGGGGGAGGCGTAGGGTTATACAGGGGGCACTGCTGTTATACAGAGGGAGGTGTAGGGTTATACAGGGGGCACTGCTGTTATACAGAGGGAGGTGTAGGGTTATACAGGGGGCACTGCTGCTATACAGGGGGAGGTGTAGGGTTATACAGGGGGCACTGCTGTTATACAGGGGGAGGTGTAGGGTTATACAGGGGGCACTGCTGTTATACAGGGGGAGGTGTAGAGTTATACAGGGGGCACTGCTGTTATACAGGGGGAGGTGTAGGGTTATACAGGGGGCACTGCTGTTATACAGGGGGAGGTGTAGGGATATACAGGGGGCAATGCTGTTATACAGGAGGAGGTGTAGGGTTATACAGGGGACACTGCTGTTATACAGGAGGAGGTGTAGGGTTATACAGGGGGCACTGCTGTTATACAGGGGGCACTGCTGTTATACAGGGGGAGGTGTAGAGTTATACAGGGGGCACTGCTGTTATACAGGGGTTGGTGTAGGGTTATACAGGGGGCACTGCTGTTATACAGGGGGTGGTGTAGGGTTATACAGGGGACACTGCTGTTATACAGGGGAGGTGTAGGGATATACAGGGGGCACTGCTGTTATACAGGGGGAGGTGTAGAGTTATACAGGGGGCACTGCTGTTATACAGGGGGAGGTGTAGGGATATACAGGGGGCAATGCTGTTATACAGGAGGAGGTGTAGGGTAATACAGGGGGCACTGCTGTTATACAGGGGGTGGTGTAGGGTTATACAGGGGGCACTGCTGTTATACAGGGGGAGGTGTAGGGTTATACAGGGGTTGGTGTAGGGTTATACAGGGGGCACTGCTGTTATACAGGGGGAGGTGTAGGGTTATACAGGGGGCACTGCTGTTATACAGGGGGAGGTGTAGGGTTATACAGGGGGCACTGCTGTTATACAGGGGGAGGTGTAGGGTTATACAGGGGGCACTGCTGCTATACAGGGGGAGGTGTAGGGTTATACAGGGGGCACTGCTGTTATACAGGGGTTGGTGTAGGGTTATACAGGGGGCACTGCTGTTATACAGGGGGAGGTGTAGGGTTATACAGGGGGCACTGCTGTTATACAGGGGGAGGTGTAGGGTTATACAGGGGGCACTGCTGCTATACAGGGGGAGGTGTAGGGTTATACAGGGGGCACTGCTGTTATACAGAGGGAGGTGTAGGGTTATACAGGGGGCACTGCTGTTATACAGAGGGAGGTGTAGGGTTATACAGGGGGCACTGCTGTTATACAGAGGGAGGTGTAGGGTTATACAGGGGGCACTGCTGCTATACAGGGGGAGGTGTAGGGTTATACAGGGGGCACTGCTGCTATACAGGGGGAGGTGTAGGGTTATACAGGGGGCACTGCTGTTATACAGGGGGAGGTGTAGGGTTATACAGGGGGCACTGCTGTTATACAGGGGGAGGTGTAGGGTTATACAGGGGGCACTGCTGTTATACAGGAGGAGGTGTAGAGTTATACAGGGGGCACTGCTGTTATACAGGAGGAGGTGTAGGGTTATACAGGGGGTGGTGTAGGGTTATACAGGGGGCACTGCTGTTATACAGGAGGAGGTGTAAAGTTATACAGGGGGCACTGCTGTTATACAGGAGGAGGTGTAGGGATATACAGGGGGTGGTGTAGGGTTATACAGGGGGCACTGCTGCTATACAGCGGGAGGTGTAGGGATATACAGGGGACACTGCTGTTATACTGGGGGAGGTGTAGGGATATACAGGGGGTACTGCTGTTATACAGGGGGAGGTGTAGGGATATACAGGGGGCACTGCAGTTATACAGGGGGAGGTGTAGGGTTATACAGGGGGAAGTGTAGGGTTATACAGGGGGAGGTGTAGGGTTATACAGGGGGAGGTGTAGGGTTATACAGGGGGCACTGCTGTTATACAGGGGGAGGTGTAGGGTTATACAGGGGGCACTGCTGTTATACAGGGGGAGGTGTAGGGTTATACAGGGGGAGGTGTAGCGATATTCAGGGGACACTTCTGTTATACTGGGGGAGGTGTAGGGATATACAGGGGACACTGCTGTTATACAGGGGGAGGTGTAGGGTTATACAGGGAGAGGTGAAGGGTTATACAGGGGCACTGATGTTATACAGGGGGAGGTGTAGGGATATACAGGGGGCACTGCTGTTATACAGGAGGAGGTGTAGAGTTATACAGGGGGTACTGCTGTTATACAGGAGGAGGTGTAGGGTTATACAGGGGGAGGTGTAGGGTTATACAGGGGGAGGTGTAGGGTTATACAGGGGGCACTGCTGTTATACAGGAGGGGGTGTAGAGTTATACAGGGGGCACTGCTGTTATACAGGGGGAAGTGTAGTATTATACAGGGGGCACTGCTGTTATACAGGGGGAGGTGTAGGGGTATACAGGGGCACTGCTGTTATACAGGGGGAGGTGTAGGGTTATACAGGGGGCACTGCTGTTATACAGGGGGCACTGCTGTTATACAGGGGTAGGTGTAGGGATATACAGGGGGAGGTGTAGGGATATACAGGGGACACTGCTGTTATACAGGAGGAGGTGTAGGGTTATACAGGGGGCACTGCTGTTATACAGGGGGAGGTGTAGGGTTATACAAGGGGCACTGCTGTTATACAGGGGGAGGTGTAGGGTTATACAAGGGGCACTGCTGTTATACAGGGGACACTG
This sequence comes from Bufo gargarizans, assembly GCF_014858855.1. Classification (NCBI taxonomy): domain Eukaryota; kingdom Metazoa; phylum Chordata; class Amphibia; order Anura; family Bufonidae; genus Bufo; species Bufo gargarizans. The sequence goes on from NW_025334244.1 coordinate 6,702, forward strand.
CTGTTATACAGGGGGAGGTGTAGGGTTATACAAGGGGCACTGCTGTTATACAGGGGGAGGTGTAGGGTTATACAAGGGGCACTGCTGTTATACAGGGGGAGGTGTAGGGTTATACAGGGGGCACTGCTGTTATACAGGGGGAGGTGTAGGGTTATACAGGGGGCACTGCTGTTATACAGGGGGAGGTGTAGGGTTATACAGGGGGCACTGCTGTTATACAAGGAGTGGTGTAGGGTTTTACAGGGGGAGGTGTAGGGTTATACAGGGAGAACTGCTGTTATACAGGGGGCACTGGTGTTATACAGGGGGAGGTGTAGGGTTATATAGGGGGCAATGGTGTTATACAGGGGTAGGTGTAGGGTTATACAGGGGGCACTGCTGTTATACAGGGGGTGGTGTAGGGTAATACAGGGGGCACTGCTGCTATACAGGGGGAGATGTAGGGTTATACAGGGGGCACTGCTGTTATACAGGGGACGGTGTAGGGTTATACTGGGGGGCACTGCTGTTATACAGGGGGAGGTGTAGTGTTATACAGGGGGCACTGCTGATATACAGGGGGCGGTGTATGGTTACACAGGGGGCACTGCTGTTATACAGAGGGAGGTGTAGGGTTATATAGGGGCACTGCTGCTATATAGGTGGTGGTCTAGGGTTATACAGGGGCACTGCTGCTATATAGGTGGTGGTGTAGGGTTATACAGGGGGAGGTGTAGGGTTATACAGGGGGCACTGCTGCTATACAGGGGAAGGTGTAGGGTTATACAGGGGGCACTGCTGCTATACAGGGGGAGGTGTAGGGTTATACAGGGTTTACTGCTGTTATACAGGGGGAGGTGTAGGGTTATACAGGGGGAGGTGTAGGGTGATACTGGGGGCACTGCTGTTATACAGGGGGAGGTGTAGGGTGATACTGGGGGCACTGCTGTTATACAGGGGGAGGTGTAGGGTGATACAGGGGACACTGCTGTTATACAGGGGGAGGTGTAGGGTTATACAGGGGGAGGTGTAGGGTTGTACAGGGGGAGGTGTAGGGTTGTACAGGGGGAGGTGTAGGGTTGTACAGGGGGAGGTGTAGGGTTGTACAGGGGGAGGTGTAGGGTTGTACAGGGGGAGGTGTAGGGTTGTACAGGGGAGGTGTAGGGTTGTACAGGGGGAGGTGTAGGGTTGTACAGGGGGAGGTGTAGGGTTGTACAGGGGGCGGTGTAGGGTTGTACAGGGGGCACTGCTGCTATACAGGGGGAGGTGTAGGTTATACAGGGGGCACTGCTGTTATACAGGGGGCACTGCTGTTATACAGGGGGCACTGCTGTTATACAGGGGGCACTGCTGTTATACAGGGGGCACTGCTGTTATACAGGGGGCACTGCTGTTATACAGGGGCACTGCTGTTATACAGGGGGCACTGCTGTTATACAGGGGGCACTGCTGTTATACAGGGGGCACTTGTAGGTTATACAGGGGGCACTGCTGTTATACAGGGGGAGGTTGTAGGGTTATACAGGGGGCGGTGTAGGGTTACAGGGGGCGGTGTAGGTTGTACAGGGGGCGGTTGTAGGGTTGTACAGGGGGCACTGCTGCTATACAGGGGGAGGTGTAGGGTTATACAGGGGGCACTGCTGTTATACAGGGGGGCACTGCTGTTCTACAGGGGGGGGCACTGCTGTTATACAAGGGGGCACTGCTGTTATACAGGGGCACTGCTGTTATACAGGGGGCACTGCTGTTATACCGGGGGCACTGCTGTTATACAGGGGGCACTGCTGTTATACAGGGGGGCACTGCTGTTATACAGGGGGCACTGCTGTTATACAGGGGGCACTGCTGTTATACAGGGGGCACTGCTGTTATAAGGGGGCACTGCTGTTATACAGGGGGCATGCTGTTATACAGGGGGCACTGCTGTTATACAGGGGGCACTGCTGTTATACAGGGGGAGGTGTAGGGATATACAGGGGACACTGCTGTTATACTGGGGGAGGTGTAGGGATATACAGGGGACACTGCTGTTATACAGGGGGAGGTGTAGGGTTATACAGGGGGAGGTGTAGGGTTATACAGGGGGAGGTGTAGGGATATACAGGGGGCACTGCTGTTATACTGGGGGAGGTGTAGGGCTATACAGGGGGCACTGCTGCTATACAGGGGGAGGTGTAGGGCTATACAGGGGGCACTGCTGTTATACAGGGGGTGGTGTAGGGTTATACAGGGGGCACTGCTGTTATACAGGGGGTGGTGTAGGGTTATACAGGGGACACTGCTGTTATACAGGGGGAGGTGTAGGGTTGTACAGGGGGCACTGCTGTTATACAGGGGGAGGTGTAGGGTTATAGACGGGGCACTGCTGTTATACAGGGGGAGGTGTAGGGTTATACAGGGGGCACTGCTGCTATACAGGGGGAGGTGTAGGGTTATACAGGGGACACTGCTGCTATACAGGGGGAGGTGTAGGGTTATACAGGGGGCACTGCTGTTATACAGGGGGTGGTGTAGGGTTATACAGGGGGCACTGCTGTTATAAAGGGGGCACTGCTGTTATACAGGGGGAGGTGTAGGGTTATACAGGGGGCACTGCTGTTATAAAGGGGGCACTGCTGTTATACAGGGGGAGGTGTAGGGTTATACAGGGGGCACTGCTGTTATAAAGGGGGAGGTGTAGGGTTATACAGGGGAAGGTGTAGGGTTATACAGGGGGCACTGCTGTTATAAAGGGGGCACTGCTGTTATACAGGGGGAGGTGTAGGGTTATACAGGGGGCACTGCTGTTATACAGGGGGAGGTGTAGGGTTATACAGGGGGCACTGCTGTTATACAGGGGGAGGTGTAGGGTTATACAGGGGGCACTGCTGTTATACAGGGGGAGGTGTAGGGTTATACAGGGGCACTGCTGTTATACAGGGGGTGGTGTAGGGTTATACAGGGGCACTGCTGTTATACAGGGGGGGTGTAGGGTTATACAGGGGGCACTGCTGTTATACAGGGGGAGGTGTAGGGTTATACAGGGGGCACTGCTGTTATACAGGGGGAGGTGTAGGGTTATACAGGGGGCACTGCTGTTATACAGGGGGAGGTGTAGGGCTATACAGGGGGTGGTGTAGGGTTATACAGGGGGAGGTGTAGGGTTATACAGGGGGAGGTGTAGGGTTATACAGGGGGCACTGCTGTTATACAGGGGGTGGTGTAGGGTTATACAGGGGGCACTGCTGTTATACAGGGGGAGGTGTAGGGTTATACAGGGGGCACTGCTGTTATACAGGGGGAGGTGTAGGGATATACAGGGGACACTGCTGTTATACAGGGGAAGGTGTAGGGTTATACAGGGGGCACTGCTGTTATACAGGGGGTGGTGTAGGGTTATACAGGGGGCACTGCTGTTATACAGGGGGAGGTGTAGGGATATACAGGGGACACTGCTGTTATACAGGGGAAGGTGTAGGGTTATACAGGGGGCACTGCTGTTATACAGGGGGAGGTGTAGGGTTATACAGGGGGCACTGCTGTTATACAGGGGGAGGTGTAGGGATATACAGGGGACACTGCTGTTATACAGGGGGAGGTGTAGGGTTATACAGGGGGCACTGCTGTTATACAGGGGGTGGTGTAGGGTTATACAGGGGGCACTGCTGTTATACAGGGGGAGGTGTAGGGTTATACAGGGGGCACTGCTGTTATACAGGGGGCACTGCTGTTATACAGGGGGAGGTGTAGGGTTATACAGGGGGCACTGCTGTTATACAGGGGAGGTGTAGGGATATACAGGGGACACTGCTGTTATACAGGGGAAGGTGTAGGGTTATACAGGGGGCACTGCTGTTATACAGGGGGAGGTGTAGGGTTATACAGGGGGAGGTGTAGGGTTATACAGGGGGCACTGCTGTTATACAGGAGGAGGTGTAGAGTTATACAGGGGGCACTGCTGCTATACAGGGGGAGGTGTAGGGTTATACAGGGGGCACTGCTGTTATACAGGAGGAGGTGTAGGGTTATACAGGGGGCACTGCTGTTATACAGAGGGAGGTGTAGGGATATACAGGGGGGCACTGCTGTTATACAGGGGGAGGTGTAGGGTTATACAGGGGGCACTGCTGTTATACAGGGGGTGGTGTAGGGATATACAGTGGACACTGCTGTTATACAGGGGGAGGTGTAGGGTTATACAGGGGGCACTGCTGTTATACAGGGGGAGGTGTAGGGTTATACAGGGGGCACTGCTGTTATACAGGGGGAGGTGTAGGGATATACAGGGGGCACTGCTGTTATACAGGGGGAGGTGTAGGGTTATACAGGGGGCACTGCTGTTATACAGGGGGAGGTGTAGGGTTATACAGGGGGCACTGCTGCTATACAGGGGGTGTCGGGTCTATTACAGGGCTCTGAGGTCCTAGTCGGATATTTTGGGGCCGCTCTCGTACCTCTCTCTTGATGGTGCCACTCGCCCGGAAGTCTCCGGACTCTTTTTTGCGTTCCAGCCCTCACTCTGGCCTCCGTCGGCGAGGAGAAATGACGAGGACAGCCTCTGATTGGCTGTTTGGAATGAACTGAGTTTCTGACTACTTGTTAGGGGGAGCGTCTCCAGTCACGTGATGTCTCTAGTTTCGGCGCCATGTTGTCTATGATATTTTCTTTTTTCCGCTAATTTTTAGCGTCCGTAAACTGGATGCCAGTGAGTGGAGCGCGAAAACGACTGTCAGGGCCGTGTCCTTGCTGGAATGTCCGTGTGGTGGCCGTGTGCAGTGTTTGCTCCAGCCCGTTATGAAATTCTGATCCCAGCCGCAGCTTCAATGTGTGGTGAGGCAGGGAGGAGATGAGGCCGGCCGGTGTGAGGCTATAGCTGGTGTGAGGCTAAGAGTTGTGAGGTTAGGAGGCTGGACTGGTGTGAGGCTATAGCTGGTGTGATTCTGGGTAGGTGTGAGCTTAAGAGTTGTGAGGTTAGGAGGATGGGTCGGTGTGAGGCTACGAGGCCACGAGGCCGGTCTGGTGTGAGGCTACGAGGCCGGTCTGGTGTGAGGCTACGAGGTCGGTCTGGTGTGAGGCTACGAGGTCGGTCTGGTGTGAGGCTACGAGGCCGGACTGGTTTGAGGCTACGAGGCCGGGCTGGTGTGAGGCTACGAGGTCGGTCTGGTGTGAGGCTACGAGGTCGGTCTGGTGTGAGGCTACGAGGCCGGGCTGGTGTGAGGCTACGAGGCCAGGCTGGTGTGAGGCTACGAGGCCGGGCTGGTGTGAGGCTACGAGGCCGGGCTGGTGTGAGGCTACGAGGCCGGGCTGGTGTGAGGCTACGAGGCCGGGCTGGTGTGAGGCTACGAGGCCGGGCTGGTGTGAGGCTACGAGGCCGGGCTGGTGTGAGGCTACGAGGCCGGGCTGGTGTGAGGCTATAGCTGGTGTGATTCTGGGTAGGTGTGAGCTTAAGAGTTGTGAGGTTAGGAGGATGGGTCGGTGTGAGGCTACGAGGCCACGAGGCCGGTCTGGTGTGAGGCTACGAGGCCGGTCTGGTGTGAGGCTACGAGGCCGGTCTGGTGTGAGGCTACGAGGTCGGTCTGGTGTGAGGCTACGAGGTCGGTCTGGTGTGAGGCTACGAGGCCGGGCTGGTGTGAGGCTACGAGGCCAGGCTGGTGTGAGGCTACGAGGCCAGGCTGGTGTGAGGCTACGAGGCCGGGCTGGTGTGAGGCTACGAGGCCGGGCTGGTGTGAGGCTACGAGGCCGGGCTGGTGTGAGGCTACGAGGCCGGGCTGGTGTGAGGCTACGAGGCCGGGCTGGTGTGAGGCTAAGAGGACGGGTTGGTGTGAGGCTTCGAGGCCCGGACGATGTGAGGCTACAGCTGGTGTGAGTCTGAGTTGGTGTGGGCTCAGAGTTGTGAGGTTAGGAGGCCGGACCGGTGTGACGCTAAGAGGACGGGTTGATGTGAGGCTATGAGGCCCGGATGATGTGAGGCTATAGCAGGTGTGAGGCTAAGAGGATGGGTCGGTGTGAGGCTACGAGGCCGGTTTGGTGTGAGGCTAAGAGGATGGGTTGGTGTGAGGCTATAGCTGGTGTGAGTCTGGGTAGATGTGAGGCTAAGAGTTGTGAGGTTAGGAGGCCAGACCAGTGTGAGGCTATAAGGACGGGTTGATGTGAGGCTACGAGGCCCGGACGATGTGAGGCTAAGAGGATGGGTCGGTGTGAGGCTACGAGGCCGGGCTGGTGTGAGGCTAAGAGGATGGGTCGGTGTGAGGATGTGAGGCTACGAGGCCCGGACGATGTGAGGCTATAGCTGGTGTGAGTCTGAGTTGGTGTGAACTCTGAGTTGTGAGGTTAGGAGGCCGGACTGGTGTGAGGCTACGAGGACGGGTTGGTTTGAGGCTACGAGGCCCGGACGATGTGAGGCTATAGCTGGTGTGAGGCTAAGAGGATGGGTCGGTGTGAGGCTACGAGGCCGGGCTGGTGTGAGGCTAAGAGGACGGGTTGGTGTGAGGCTTCGAGGCCCGGACGATGTGAGGCTATAGCTGGTGTGAGGCTAAGAGTTGTGAGGTTAGGAGGCCGGACCGGTGTGAGGCTACGAGGCCCAGACGATGTGAGGCTACGAGGCCCGGACGATGTGAGGCTATAGCTGGTGTGAGTCTGGGTAGGTGTGAGGCTAAGAGTTGTGAGGTTAGGAGGCCGGACCGGTGTGAGGCTGCGAGGACGGGTTGATGTGAGGCTACGAGGCCCGGACGATGTGAGGCTTCGAGGCCCGGACGATGTGAGGCTATAGCTGGTGTGAGTCTGAGTAGGTGTGGGCTAAGAGTTGTGAGGTTAGGAGGCCGGACCGGTGTGAGGCTACGAGGCCCAGACGATGTGAGGCTACGAGGCCCTGACGATGTGAGGCTATAGCTGGTGTGAGTCTGAGTAGGTGTGGGCTAAGAGTTGTGAGGCTACGAGGCCGGGTCCATGCGAGGCTATTTGGCTGGTTTGAGGCTGGGTCGATGGGAGGCTAGACAGTAAACATGGCCGCTGCAGGGATCTGAACTGGCTGACATCAGAAGAAACAACAGTTGGGGAAGGAAGAAGGCGCTCAGCCCAGATGTTAAGCGGAGCCGGCGGTCACAATCGCGACTGTACAACACGTAGCGAGGCAGGAAGTAACTACTTTCATCATCCACACTATGCAACATCTGCTCTCAAGCTTCAATCACAGAAATGAGGCAGGTGGTAGTCCCTCCACCTCCGCACTTACGGCCTGGTGTCTGAGTAGGCGTCCAGGACTAATGTCCTCTCCCTTTTCACAAGTGGTCTCGCCCTAAAAGTGTCGGGTCCTGAGGGCCAAGTCCCTGAGCTTGTAATCGCAGCACCCAGAATAGGGAAGCCCCTGGAGCCATGGGTCATAGATGGGAGTCTTTGTGTCTCCGGGTGGTGACCACAGCCCTGGATTCTTGGCCCTAGTTTTTTTTGACCACCCCTTTTATTCCTCTCTTGGCTGTGAATACTCTTTTTGACAAGTCGTCCAATGGCTGGTCTTCCATAACAGACCCAAGACTATCCATTCTTTACAGTCTTATGGGCATAGACAGAAGATGCTCTGCCTCTGAGGCCCACCAGACCAGGAGCATTTGGGTGATCGATTAGTAAGGACTCCTTCCTTTGAAAACCATCTCCCAGGATTTTAAAGGGTTACTAAGTTTTCAGGAAACGTTTTATATCTCATAGGTGTTGATCAGACCCTCTACACAACTTCTCGGTCCTCTTCTCCCAAAACCCGCTTCTCCACCATTACAGAAGAAAAACTCTCCACACTACACTCCAGATCACATCTCACCACCTGTGCACTTGACCCAATCCCACCCCACCTCATCCCTAACCTCACCGCAGTGTTTATCCCAGCCCTAACTCATCTCTTCAATCTATCACTAACCTCTGCTTCCCCTCTGCTTTTAAACATGCTACCATTACACCCATCCTCAAAAAGCTTGACCCATCTTCTTTGTCCAGTTATCGCCCAATATCACTTCTTCCATTTGCCTCAAAGCTACTTAAGCAGCATGTCCATTTTGAACCGACCTCTCGCCTCTCCTCCTGCTCCCTCTTTGACCGACTACAATCTGGCTTCCGACCCCACCACTCGACTGAAACTGCCCTCACCAAAGTCACCAATGACCTACTAACAGCCAAAACCAGAAAACATTACTTTGTCCTCCTTCTCCTTGACCTGTCCTCTGCCTTCTCCATTACTCTGTCCTCCTCCTCCTTGACCTGTCCTCTGCCTTCTCCATTACTCTGTCCTCCTCCTCCTTGACCTGTCCTCTGCCTTCTCCATTACTCTGTCCTCCTCCTCCTTGACCTGTCCTCTGCCTTCTCCATTACTCTGTCCTCCTTCTCCTTGACCTGTCCTCTGCCTTTGACACTGTCGACCACTCCCTTCTGTTACAAACTCTGATCTCTTGGCATCACTGACCTGGCCCTCTCCTGGATCACATCATACTTCACATGGCGGACATTTAGCATCTCCCACTCTCACACCACCCCCTTGTCTCATTCCCTCCAGGCTCTGTCCTAGGACCCCTGCTCTTCTCTATCTACACCCTCGGTCTGGGAAGGCTCATAGAGTCCCATGGCTTTCAGTATCACTCCTACGCTGATGACACACACATCTACCTCTCTGGTCCAGACATCACCACCTTACTATCCAGAATCCCACATTGTCTATCCTCCACATCTTCCTTCTTCTCTTCTCGCTTTCTAAAACTTAACATGGATAAAACCCCATCTTGCTCAACTTCCCCAACCGACCTATCTATCAAGATCACCGGCTGCACACTCTCCCCGCTGCCTTGGAGTGACCTTTGGATTCTGCCTTCTCCGTCCGACCACACATCCAAGCCTTTTCCAGCATCTGCCGCCTCCAACTCAAAAACATCTCCCGCATCCTCGCTTTCCTCAACTTTGAGTCTGTGAAAATGCTTGTACGTGCCCTCATCATCTCCCGCCTAGACTACTGCAACATCCTCCTCTGTGGCCTTCTGTTATGGAAATTTTTATCAGCATAGGATGACTATAGTGGACTTTCTCTTTAGCTTAGAAATGTTATGTAGGTTTATTTTGTATATGCCTCCCTGTGTAATGTCTGACCAGATTACGTTTGTAAGGCTGGGTTCACACGGGCGAGATTCCTATGGGGCTGTGCACATGAGCGGTGATTATCAATGCATCACTTGTGCGCTGCGTGAAAATCGCAGCATGCTCCTCTTTGTGCGTTTATCACACAACATAGGCCCCATAGAAGTGAATGGGGCTGCGTGAAAATCGCAAGCATCCACAAGCAAGTGCGAATGCGGTGCGATTTTCACGCATGGTTGCTAGGAGACAGTCTATTCACTGTATTATTTTCCCTTATAACATGGTCATAAGGGAAAATAATAGAATTCTTTAATACAGAATGCATAGTACAAGGTCAATTGAGGGTTAAAAAATATATATTAACTCCCCTCCTCCTCTTGATCGTTGATGATCTCTTCTTTCTTTAATCATGAGCTGCCAGCTAAAGGACCTGTGTTGACGTCACATCACATGGTCCAATCACAAGGTCCATCACTGTGGTGATGGACCATGTGATTGGACCATGTGATGAGCTCAGTGACGTCACCACAGGTCCTGAAGAAAGAACAGGAGACCGGCAGCTACGCAGCTATCAATTGGAGGGGGTGAGTTAATTTATTTTTTAACCCTCAATTGACCTTCTACTAAGCATTCTGTATTAAAGAATGCTATTATTAACCATGTTATAAGGGAAAATAATTACATCTACACAACCTTGAACCCAAACCTGAACTTCAGTGAAGAAGCTCGGTTCTGGGTACCACATTCAGTTTTTTACCATGTGCGTGCAAAACGCATTGCACCCGCGCGATAAAAACTGAACAACGGAACGCCATTGCAGTCAAAACTGACTGCAATTGGGTACCTACTCACGTGGGTTTGCCGCAACGCATCCGGGACGCATCCTGAGCCAAAAGGTTAGGCCCGTGTGAACCCAGCGTAAGAGCGCATGATCGGGTCAGGACGGTACCAGAGAAATTCTATAGATTAGCACTCTAGTTCCTACTCCCCAATGTGAAAGCCGCCACCATTGGTTTGAGGGGGATCTAATGGCTTAGTGCAAGCTTCCAGCGGGTCACTGATGCCGGTCTAACTGAACCATGGGGGCCCCAACATCCTGCTAAACGATGGTTGGTGGGACTGGTGTCCATGTGAACGCTACATCACCTTTTTGGTTGACCCTGTTTTAAAAGACCTTCCTCAGGGACTGATCCCCCTGATGGAACCATGTCTGACAGAGGTTCACTTTGGGTCGTTAGGAGACTTGCAGTGGACTATGTCCTGGGGGTGATGGTGGATTGTCATCAGCAGGCCACATGAGCATGTTTGAGCTCCACCCATCGGCACCTTCAGGAGGTCTCCAAATATGTCCCTTCCAGTTCTGAAATGTATTCTTATTGGTTAAGGCATGAGGTGGTTTGTAGCTGCCTATCTGTAATATTATATGGAGGGCGGGGTTAGCCCAATATAAGGTCTGAGACATGTTTATAGTTAATCTTTATTATTGTCTGAAGTTCCAAACATCTTCAACAATCCCTCAGTTGTGTTACATTATAAAGCAGCATATCCCTTAATGTATCGTAAAGCAGCATACAAACATATATATATATAACTTTACATATAACCCTATTACATCATTCCCCAGCTGCTCTTTCCTCCCCCCCCCCCCCCCCCCCGGTTGGGGTAAAGGAAAAAAAAAAAGGGAATGTTCTACCCTCCCTGCCCCCCCCCCCCCTTCACCAAATCCCGGCCCCTACACCGGACATCCCCTCCTCTAATTTTTTTTACCATTTCTGCCATAATTCAGCAAATCGATAAGTGAAATTCTTCTCTGACGAGCGAGGCCCTAGTCAGGTTCTCCCACTCCCTGGGCGCAGGTGCCGCACCATCTCCCCAATGCCCAATATCACACCTCCTAGCCTGGAATAGGAGTTTAGAGGCTTCGGCACAAGGTTTAGAATTATCTATCTTATCCACTACAAACTCGTAGGGAAGCTAAACCCATGATAGGCCTATATTATTTCATTTACCTTCCGCCAGAGGTCTTGGATCTTTGTACATGTCCACAGTATGTGCACATCATCCACCCCGATCTGGCCACGTTTTTTGCAGCTAAATTCTTTTGGATTTATAGTATTTCATAGGACTCTTGGGGGAGTAGTATAATCGATATAGTATATTAAATTGGGTAACCGTATGAGAGAAGTTGAGACCCCATTTTTTGCTTGTATCGCCCTCTCCCAGAACTCTTCCCGTTGAGACTTAAGAACATCCTGCCATTTGTGCATTAGATAATTAATTGCTCTTTGTTCTTTTGATGTAACAAGGATTCATATATCCTAGACACCAGTTTCTTCCCCACCATTAATTTAGACATATTAGCTAGAGGGCGTGGGAGGGGAGTAATTTGTGTTCCCCTTCCCAACGACATCCGTAAGGCTTGTTTCAGTTGTAGATAGAAGAAACTCGTGTCCCTATCTCCAATTCCACACTCATTTTTACGGTCCAGGTATGTGATAATATCTCCCTCCTTCCATATCTGACCCAGTCTGAAGACTCCATATTTCCGCCAGATTCCCTGTTCAATTAGCTTTAATTCTGGACGTTGAGTGTTATCCCACAGTAGGGTGTCGGTATGTCATCTGGCCTGTGGCCACAATTCTCTTACCTCTTTCCAGATTTTGGCCCACAGCCCAAATATCGGTATTTTGCTGGTTTGATTGGAAGATACTGCATTTGTCTAACTTTTTCTTGATCCCTGCTCTCATGGTCTTGTATCTTTGTCAGTTACTCCATATTAACATATTTCTGATATGGCCAGAAAAAATAGAGTTCCAGATTTGGGACCGGCAGCCCACCCTCTCTCTCGTGAATATGCAGTATTTGGGCTCTTATCCGCGTTTTTTTACCTCGCCATATCAGATCCGCCAGAAGAGAAGCTAGTTTTTTATAGATTTTTTTTTTAGGAATTAATACCAGCGTGTTCCACAAAATGTAATTCAGGGAAGGTAAAATGCACATTTTCACTAGGGAAATACGTCCTGCCATTGAGACATACAGTTTAGTCCATCCCTCTATTTTCTTCCTAATTTCCAGAATTTTGGGGGAGCACATTTAGCTGGACATAATCCTTTGAGTTAGGGGTTATCCCAATTCCTAAGTATTGTACTGGTTCATCTGGTCTCTTAATTTCCAATGACCCCGGTATTAAGTTATTCAAGGGATGAATCGGGATACAGGCCGATTTACACCAATTCATATTTAGTCCTGCATATTTGCTATAATCGTCAAATATCTGGAAGATCCTGGTGATCCATGGGAGCCCACAAACAGCCTGATATCATCTGCATTTTTTTTTCATGGGATCCAAACCTAAAACCCACAATTTCTTTATCTTTTCTAATCATATCCGATAAGGGTTCCATGACTATAGCGAATAGCAGGGGGAGAGGGGGCATCCCTGTCTAACCCCCCTACCAACAGCTATATTGTCCGAATATTCTCCATTCAAAAGCACCCTTGCAGAGATTTCGGTATATAACAGTTTGATCCAAGAAACAGATATATCACCAAATCCCATTTTCTTCAATGTTGCAATTAGAAAGGGCGACTCTAGTATCAAAGGCTTTTGAGGCGTCTATAGTTAAAATCATGCGCTCTCTCCCCTGTTTGTGGGCTCCAATTGGACATTCATGAAATATCTAATAATATTTTCGGTTGCAGTTTTCCCTGACATGAAACCCAACTGATCCTCATGAACTAGCGTCAGCATTACCCCCCAAGTCTGGCGGCCAAAATCCGTGCTAGTATTTTATTGTCGGTGTTGATCAATGAGATAGGGCGATATGAATCCGGAAAAATAGGACCCTTCCCAGGTTTCAAGATGAGTGTAATAAGGGCTTCCCTCAAGGAGTCGGGCAATCTCCGCGTCTCCCTGGAGGCGGCCCACATTGTAAGCAATTTTGGGATCAGTATTTCTCTATATTGAGCATAAATTTCAAACGGGATGCCATCTATACCTGGGGTCTTGTTTTTAGTTATGCTTTATAATATTTTATCCACTTTTGTGGGTTCAAGGGGGGTTTCCAGATCTTCCCTTTGTTCCGGGGTTAATGAGGTAATAGTAGTTTTATCCAAAAACTGCTGTATTTGCACCTTGTTTTCTTTTATCTTACTACTGTATATATCCACAAAATATTCCTTGAGTAGGAACTTAGCTGTTTGTTCCGCAGTTTTCTGCCCCTGTTTATTTACAAAAAAAATATATATATTTGTTTTTTTGTGTCTGGGCGGCTAGCTTTTTACCGGGTGTATGTGCGTAGATGTAATTATCCCTAACATAGTTTTCTTTTTGTTGTTCCGCCAGCAGAAACAGTTCATCTTCCATTTTGGTTACTTTATCTAACCATTCTCTATATTTTTGCTCTGTGGGGTCTTTAACACCTTTCTAACCCTATTTTCCTCCTTATGCCCTTCTTATACACTCACCTAAAGAATTATTCGGAACACCTGTTCTATTTCTCATTAATGCGATTATCTAGTCAACCAATCACATGGCAGTGGCTTCGATGCATGTTGGGTTGTGGTCCTGGTCAAGACAATCTCCCGAACTCCAAACTGAATGTCAGAATGGGAAAGAAAGGCGATTTAAGCAGTTTTGAGCGTGGCATGGTTGTTGGTGCCAGACGGGCCGGTCTGAGTATTTCACAATCTGCTCAGTTACTGGGATTTTCACGCACAACCATTTCTAGGGTTTACAAAGAATGGTGTGAAAAGGGAAAAACCTCCAGTATGCGGCCGTCCTGTGGGCGAAAATGCCTTGTTGATGCTCGAGGTCAGAGGAGAATGGGCCGACTGATTCAAGCTGATAGAAGAGCAACGTTGACTGAAATAACCACTCGTTACAACCGAGGTCTGCAGCAAAGCATTTGTGAAGCCACAACACGCACAACCTTGAGGCGGATGGGCTACAACAGCAGAAGACCCCACCGGGTACCACTCATCTCCACTACAAATAGGAATAAGAGGCTACAATTTGCACGAGCTCACCAAAACTGGACTGTTGAAGACTGAAAAAATGTTGACTGGTCTGATGAGTCTCGATTTCTGTTGAGACATTCAAATGGTAGAGTCTGAATTTGGCGTAAACAGAATGAGAACATGTACCCATCATGCCTTGTTACCACTGTGCAGGCTGGTGGTGGTGGTGTAATGGTGTGGGGGATGTTTTCTGGGCACACTTTAGGCCCCTTAGTGCCAATTGGCCATCGTTTAAATGCCACGGGCTACCTGAGCATTGTTTCTGACATGTCCATCCCTTCATGACCACCATGTACCCGACCTCTGATGGCTACTTCCAGCAGGATAATGCACCATGTCACAAAGCTCCAATCATTTCAAATTGGTTTCTTGAACATGACAATGAGTTCACTGTACTAAAATGGCCCCACAGTCACCAGATCTCAACCCAATAGAGCATCTTTGGGATGTGGTGGAACGGGAGCTTCGTGCCCTGGATGTGCATCCCTCAAATCTCCATCAACTGCAAGATGCTATCCTATCAATATCGGCCAACATTTCTAAAGATGCTATCAGCACCTTGTGGGATCAATGCCACGTAGAATTAAGGCAGTTCTAAAGGCAAAAGGGGGTCCAACACCGTATTAGTATGGTGGTCCTAATAATTCTTTAGGTGAGTGTATATTTTTGTGTATTTTGTGATAATCCCTCTAATGAAGGCCTTTGCAGCCTCCCAAACCACATTAGTCTCTGCTAAACCCTCATTTATGTCAAAATATTCCCTAATCTCTTTCGAAATCCTATCATGTATACCCATTATATTTATCCATCCTATGCTTATATTCATCCCTCTTTTTATTTCCCTCTACCCATTTTTAGGTTTGTGATAATAGGGTTGTGGTCCGAAATGCCACGTTGTCCATACCTAACTCGTTCAATGTCCAGTGAGCCTTTATTTGTGAAAACTAAATCAATCCGTGATAAACTCCTGTGCGTTTTAGAAAAACATGAGTATCTCTTTAGCCTTGGATACATTACTCTCCAGATATCTATCCAACCCAATTCCTGTGATAGCTTTTAATTTGGATCCCGTGCATTTCCCCTGTATATTCCCTAATCGACATCTATTTCACCATACATTACGTTATTTAAGTCTCCTATTACCAAAAGTGATTTATCCCCCGCATTGAGGGCAAAGTCATGAATTTTAAGTAGGACCTCTGTTTTAAAGGATGGCGGCATGTAAACATTTGCTATTACCCATGCTTTCCCTTCTAATATACAGTCCGTAAGGACCTAACAGCCTTCTTTATCTCCGTTCTTACTACTTTAATGTCTATATCTCAAAAGGTCTGAGACATGTTAACAGGAGAGCAGAATTTCTTGGAAACTAAGCACACTACGCGAGTCTTCTTTCATTGGTGCTGGTTGCTTACACTTGCAAGCCTCATAATCTGACCCAAGAGAGAGTCAAAAGAGCCACCCCATAAATGCACATCCAACCATAAAGGGATACAAAAATATATATAAAGTTTATTTAGACACAACAACACACACAGGTCCACTGAGTTATCACATCTGAATGTATGCGTTATCAACCAGCAGATAAAACAGTACAATGAATCACATATAGCAAATGTAAGGTAAGGTAAGAGCACTAGAATTGAAAATGCAGACAGACCGACATGGGGTCAAATATCAAGAGCCAAACCTACACAGCCAGCTGGTGCAGTGGACCTGGAAACATAGCAAGCGCTTGTTCACTTCGCCAGGTCCACTGCACCAGCTGGCTGTGTAGGTTTGGCTCTTGATATTTGACCCTATGTCGGTCTGTCTGCATTTTCAATTCTAGTGCTATTACCTCACCTTACATTTGCTATATGTGATTCATTGTACTGTTTTATCTGCTGGTTGATAACGCATACATTCAGATGTGATAACTCAGTGGACCTGTGTGTGTCGGTTACATATTCATTGCATACCGCACTTTGTTCCATATTGTATACAATTTTTTAATGCGTGTGTGTTGTGTCTTAATAAACTTTATATATATTTTTGTATCCCTTTATGGTTGGATGTGCATTTATGGGGTGGCTCTTTTGACTCCCTCTTGGGTCAGATTATTTGTCATATGTAGTTATTCCACCCTTTGCACTCCTGTCAGTATTTGGTGTGCCCCCTGTCTCTTTAAACTTATACACTTGCAAGTCTCCTTATATCTAAAAGAGCTAATGGTACTTCACGAGGATCAGGATTCGACGGTACCAGTGGACCCAGCCAACTATTACACTTTCATCTAGCACTCTCGCACCCCTCCAATCTATCCTCAACTCCGCTGCCCGACTAATCCACCTCTCACCTTATTACTCCTCTGCCTCTCCCTTCTGCCAATCCCTTCACTGGCTCCCCATTGCCCAGCGAATACAGTTAAAAGTACTAACAAATACATACAAGGCCGTCCCCAACCTGTCCCCTCCCTACATCTCTGAGCTCCCGATACACCCCCACACGCACTCTCCGATCCTCACAGGACCTCCTTCTCTCCTCTTCCCACAATCTCCTCCAGGATTTCTCCCGCTCATCCCCCTCACTCTGGAACTCGCTGCCCCAACATATCAGACTCTCACCGACAGTGGAATCCTTCAAAAGAAACCTGAAAACCCACCTCTTCAGACAAGCCGACAACCAGTGACCCTGCTGCCTCTATACCGCCATGACCAGCTTCACCCGCACCTGCTGTGTCCTTCTCCCATACCATGTAGATTGTAAGCCCTCACGGGCAGGGCCCTCTCTCCTTCTGTACCAGTCTGTAAGGCTACTTTCACACTAGCGCTTGATCGGATCCGTTCTGAACGGATCCGATCATATTAATGCAGACGGAGGCTCCGTTCAGTGCGCAAGATGCCTGAGCGGATCCGTTCAGACTTTCAATGTAAAGTCTATGGGGGACGGATCCGCTTGAAGATTGAGCCATATTGTGGCATCTTCAAACGGATCCGTTCCCATTGACTTACATTGTAAGTCTGGACGGATCCGCACGCCTCCGCACGGCCAGGCGGACACCCGAACGCTGCAAGCAGCGTTCAGCTGTCCGCCTGTCCGTGCGGAGGCGAGCGGAGCGGAGGCTGAACGCCGCCAGACTGATGCAGTCTGAGCGGATCCGCTCCATTCAGACTGCATCAGGGCTGGACGGAGGCGTTCGGGTCCGCTCGTGAGCTCCTTCAAACGGAGCTCACGAGCGGACCGACGAACGCTAGTGTGAAACTAGCCTAACTCGTCTTGTTCATGCTTAGTGCAATTGTCTGTATTATGTATGTGCACCGCTTATCATATGTACAGCGCTATGGAATGAATGGTGCTTTAGTAACAATAATCAGTGTAGGTCCAAGTGCTGAGGCCCCACTGCTCGTTAGAAGGAAGAGAGAGAAGGGCTCACTTTTAGGAGAGAATCAATAGAAAGTTTATGGACTCATCTCGATTCCAGTTCATGCAGCGAGGAGACAAAAAACCTCAGTGACTCTTTAATGAAGACAAGTTTATTAGAGAAGGCAAAGCAGTAGGAGCAAGGGGAAGAATGCAGAGGAGGACACATGCGATGTAGTATTAATGGACTGCAGGAGAGGGAAAAGAGGAAGAATGCAGAGGAGAAGGACACCCAGGAGAGGGACAAGAGGAAGGCTGCAGAAGAGGAGGACACATGGGATATACTACTGGAAGACTGCAGAGGAGGAGGGAACATGGGATGTACTACTGGGAGACTGCAGAGGAGGAGGACACATGGGATGTAGTATTAATGGACTGCAGGAGAGGGACAAGAGGAAGAATGCAGAGGAGGAGGACACCCAGGAGAGGGACAAGAGGAAGGCCGCAGAAGAGGAGGACACATGGGATGTAGTATTAATGGACTGCAGGAGAGAGACAAGAGGAAGAATGCAGAGGAGGAGGACACCCAGGAGAGGGACAAGAGGAAGGCCGCAGAAGAGGAGGACACATGGGATGTACTACTGGAAGGCTGCAGAAGAGGAGGACACATGGGATGTACTACTGGAAGAATGCAGAGGAGGACACATGGGATGTAGTATTAATGGACTGCAGGAGAGAGACAAGAGGAAGAATGCAGAGGAGGAGGACACCCAGGAGAGGGGCAAGAGGAAGGCTGCAGAAGAGGAGGACACATGGGATGTACTACTGGAAGGCTGCAGAAGAGGAGGACACATGGGATGTACTACTGGAAGAATGCAGAGGAGGACACATGGGATGTAGTATTAATGGACTGCAGGAGAGGGACAAGAGGAAGAATGCAGAGGAGGAGGACACCCAGGAGAGGGACAAGAGGAAGGCTGCAGAAGAGGAGGACACATGGGATGTACCACTGGAAGGCTGCAGAAGAGGAGGACACATGGGATGTACTACTGGAAGAATGCAGAGGAGGACACATGGGATGTAGTATTAATGGACTGCAGGAGAGGGACAAGAGGAAGAATGCAGAGGAGGAGGACACCCAGGAGAGGGACAAGAGGAAGGCTGCAGAAGAGGAGGACACATGGGATGTACTACTGGAAGGCTGCAGAAGAGGAGGACACATGGGATGTACTACTGGAAGAATGCAGAGGAGGACACATGGGATGTAGTATTAATGGACTGCAGGAGAGAGACAAGAGGAAGAATGCAGAGGAGGAGGACACCCAGGAGAGGGGCAAGAGGAAGGCTGCAGAAGAGGAGGACACATGGGATGTACTACTGGAAGGCTGCAGAAGAGGAGGACACATGGGATGTACTACTGGAAGAATGCAGAGGAGGACACATGGGATGTAGTATTAATGGACTGCAGGAGAGAGACAAGAGGAAGAATGCAGAGGAGGAGGACACCCAGGAGAGGGGCAAGAGGAAGGCTGCAGAAGAGGAGGACACATGGGATGTACTACTGGAAGGCTGCAGAAGAGGAGGACACATGGGATGTACTACTGGAAGAATGCAGAGGAGGACACATGGGATGTAGTATTAATGGACTGCAGGAGAGGGACAAGAGGAAGAATGCAGAGGAGGAGGACACCCAGGAGAGGGACAAGAGGAAGGCTGCAGAAGAGGAGGACACATGGGATGTACCACTGGAAGGCTGCAGAAGAGGAGGACACATGGGATGTACTACTGGAAGAATGCAGAGGAGGACACATGGGATGTAGTATTAATGGACTGCAGGAGAGGGACAAGAGGAAGAATGCAGAGGAGGAGGACACCCAGGAGAGGGACAAGAGGAAGGCTGCAGAAGAGGAGGACACATGGGATGTACTACTGGAAGGCTGCAGAAGAGGAGGACACATGGGATGTACTACTGGAAGAATGCAGAGGAGGACACATGGGATGTAGTATTAATGGACTGCAGGAGAGAGACAAGAGGAAGAATGCAGAGGAGGAGGACACCCAGGAGAGGGGCAAGAGGAAGGCTGCAGAAGAGGAGGACACATGGGATGTACTACTGGAAGGCTGCAGAAGAGGAGGACACATGGGATGTACTACTGGAAGAATGCAGAGGAGGACACATGGGATGTAGTATTAATGGACTGCAGGAGAGGGACAAGAGGAAGAATGCAGAGGAGGAGGACACCCAGGAGAGGGACAAGAGGAAGGCTGCAGAAGAGGAGGACACATGGGATGTACCACTGGAAGGCTGCAGAAGAGGAGGACACATGGGATGTACTACTGGAAGAATGCAGAGGAGGACACATGGGATGTAGTATTAATGGACTGCAGGAGAGAGACAAGAGGAAGAATGCAGAGGAGGAGGACACCCAGGAGAGGGACAAGAGGAAGGCTGCAGAAGAGGAGGACACATGGGATGTACTACTGGAAGTCTGCAGAAGAGGAGGACACATGGGATGTACTACTGGAAGAATGCAGAGGAGGACACATGGGATGTAGTATTAATGGACTGCAGGAGAGGGACAAGAGGAAGAATGCAGAGGAGGAGGACACCCAGGAGAGGGACAAGAGGAAGGCTGCAGAAGAGGAGGACACATGGGATGTACTACTGGAAGGCTGCAGGAGAGGAGGACACATGGGATGTACTACTGGAAGAATGCAGAGGAGGACACATGGGATGTAGTATTAATGGACTGCAGGAGAGGGACAAGAGGAAGAATGCAGAGGAGGAGGACACCCAGGAGAGGGACAAGAGGAAGGCCGCAGAAGAGGAGGACACATGGGATGTACTACTGGAAGACTGCAGAGGAGGAGGACACATGGGATGTACTACTGGAAGGCTGCAGAGGAGGAGGACACATGGGATGTACTACTGGAAGGCTGCAGAGGAGGAGGACACATGGGATGTACTACTGGAAGGCTGCAGAGGAGGAGGACTCATGGGATGTACTACTGGAAGGCTGCAGAGGAGAAGGACACATGGGATGTACTACTGAAAGGCTGCATAGGAGGAGGAGGGAACATGGGATGTACTACTGGGAGACTGCAGAGGAGGAGGACACATGGGATGTACTACTGGAAGGCTGCAGAGGAGGAGGACACATGGGATGTACTACTGGGAGACTGCAGAGGAGGAGGACACATGGGATGTACTACTGGAAGACTGCAGAGGAGGAGGACACATCGGATGTACTACTGGAAAACTGCAGAGGAGGAGGACACATCGGATGTACTACTGGAAGGCTGCATAGGAGGAGGAGGGAACATGGGATGTACTACTGGAAAACTGCAGAGGAGGAGGACACATGGGATGTACTACTGGAAGGCTGCAGAGGAGGAGGACACATGGGATGTACTACTGGAAGGCTGCAGAGGAGGAGGGAACATGGGATGTACTACTGGAAGAATGCAGAGGAGGAGGGAACATGGGATGTACTACTGGGAGACTGCAGAGGAGGAGGACACATGGGATGTACTACTGGGAGACTGCAGAGGAGGAGGACACATGGGATGTACTATTGGGATACTGCAGAGGAGGAGGACACATGGGATGTACTACTGGGAGACTGCAGAGGAGGAGGACACATGGGATGTACTACTGGAAGGCTGCAGAGGAGAAGGACACATGGGATGTACTACTGAAAGGCTGCATAGGAGGAGGAGGGAACATGGGATGTACTACTGGGAGACTGCAGAGGAGGAGGACACATGGGATGTACTACTGGGAGACTGCAGAGGAGGAGGACACATGGGATGTACTACTGGGAGACTGCAGAGGAGGAGGACACATGGGATGTACTACTGGAAGGCTGCAGAGGAGGAGGATGTGACGAAACCAACCTCGCCACGGTGTTTTGGAGGGGGCTGGTTGCTAGCCTCCTGCCTCAGGATTATGGCCCATACTAACTTTAAAGAAGACAGGCCGGCCGCACAGCTTAAATCTGTCTTTGGAATTGTATTTTGTTATGTGAGGGTACCCAGATGGCTAGTTTAATTGTATTTGTGTGGTCTGAGTGCCATTCGCCTAATGATATGCACTCAGACTTGAGCTATCTGGGGATATGTTAAATGTCTGTGTTTGCTGTGGGGTGTGACATTGTGTGTTTAAATGGTGATGTCTGTCCTGTTGTCCCCACATGTGTATTGGCGATCTCCCTTTGTCCTGAGAGATAATTGGATTATCCCTCGGTTGTCTCTGGGGCAGAGAGGAGGAAACCATGATGCATTGTGGGGATGTGCTGTATCTATTTGGTGTGTCGCAGTCTCCATTCTGGTCCCCTGGGGGCGTGTCCACCAGATGGGGACCTGCATAAATACGGGCGGGTAGCCCTCAATAAAGTGTTCCTGTTTTATCCTTCATCATGTTGAGACTGGTGTTTGGATAACTGATCAAAACTGGGGGATTGCTATACGCTGAAGATTTGCTATACTCCCCTGGCATAACTACTAGCTCTTGTAAGAGCTGTTCCTGCTCTCTGGCTGTAGGAGAGGTTCACCCACTGGAGCCTGGAGCCTTGTCGTAGGTCCAGCGTGGGTGGAGGACGGTGAGACCCCAACCAAGCTGTGGCGGTTCGTGGGGTCTGCAGGGCGTACGGTGTCAAGTGGAGTGCTTGGAGTCCTCGGAAAGCACTAGGAGCATCTATCGACGGAGGTACCCGGTCGGGGTGCCAGGCGTTCCGTTACAGAGGACACATGGGATGTACTACTGGAAGGCTGCAGAGGAGGAGGACACATGGGATGTACTACTGAAAGGCTGCATAGGAGGAGGAGGGAACATGGGATGTACTACTGGGAGACTGCAGAGGAGGAGGACACATGGGATGTACTACTGGGAGACTGCAGAGGAGGAGGACACATGGGATGTACTACTGGGAGACTGCAGAGGAGGAGGACACATGGGATGTACTACTGGGAGACTGCAGAGGAGGAGGACACATGGGATGTACTACTGGGAGACTGCAGAGGAGGAGGACACATGGGATGTACTACTGGGAGACTGCAGAGGAGGAGGACACATGGGATGCACTACTGGAAGGCTGCAGAGGAGGAGGACACATGGGATGTACTACTGGGAGACTGCAGAAGAGGAGGACACATGGGATGTACTACTGGAAGGCTGCAGAAGAGGAGGACACATGGGATGTACTACTGGAAGGCTGCAGAGGAGGAGGACACATCGGATGTACTACTGGAAGGCTGCAGAGGAGGAGGACACATCGGATGTACTACTGAAAGGCTGCATAAGAGGAGGAGGAGACATGGGATGTACTACTGGAAGACTGTAGAGGAGGACACATGGGATGTACTACTGGAAGACTGTAGAGGAGGACACATGGGATGTACTACTGGAAGACTGCAGAGGAGGAGGACACATGGGATGTACTACTGGAAGACTGCAGAGGAGGAGGACACATGGGATGTACTACTGAAAGGCTGCATAGGAGGAGGAGGAGACATGGTATGTACTACTGGAAGACTGTAGAGGAGGACACATGGGATGTACTACTGGAAGGCTGCAGAGGAGGAGGACACATGGGATGTACTACTGGAAGGCTGCAGAGGAGGAAGACATCCAGGAGAGGGGGAAGGCCGTAGAGGAAGACAGCAGCCAAGGTGGACAAGGGGAAGGCTGCAGAGGAGGAGGACATCCAGGAGAGGGACAAGGTGAAGGCCGTAGAGGAAGACAGCAGCCAAGGTGTACAAGGGGAAGGCTGCAGAGGAGGAGGACATCCAGGAGAGGGACAAGGTGAAGGCCGCAGAGTTGGACAGCACCCATAGTGGGCAAAGGAAGGCTGCAGAGGTAGACGGCACCTAAGTTGGACAAGGGGTAGTTCACAGAGGAGGAGGACATCCAGGAGGGAGTATGGAAAGACTGTAGCATTTGTTGGAGATTTTTATGAATTGTTACGGCGACCATTTTACTCCATATTCTCTACCGGTGTGTGCCTCTCGGAGGTCATTTAACCCAGATGAAGGTTTATTAGTGTTGCTTCATGCACCAGAGTAGAGCACCTTGTGATGAAGCCGGGGTGACTGTGATATGCGAGGCTATCCTTTGTAACATCAGTGTATATTTTATGTACAGTTGTTTGGGGGTTCCTGGGCTCTTTTCTCTACACTTTTTCTGTATCTGCTCAGTCCTGTTTTTTAGGGACTGGGCCCTTATCATGGATCCTTAGTAGAGTCAGTATGGAAATCGCAGCTGCCGCTCTCGTTGAGGTTTTTTGTCTTCTGCTTCTCTGTTTGCGTTTTTGTTCCATGCTCTGCCTCATGTTTTTCAGTTTATAGTTTGTTTTGCAGTCCCAGGGTCCAGACCTTCAGTGCAGGGCATGGATGCAGGTGAGGCCCTGTGGTTATTGAGGGGCCACACACTGCAGGGTCTTCTACTGTGCTCCTGTTCCTCTGTGGGGCAGCTCCATAGTGAAGGGCTGCACATCAGTCTCTGCAACCAGATCATCTCCCACTACCCGACATCTTTCGTGGCGCTCGCTCGGGTGAGATGTTTATGCACAAGTCAATGGAATAATAAACCTGAAGCTGCAATCTGGCGAGTGAGTTATGTGCGCGGCCTGCGATGGAGCTCGCCCAGGATCACTTGTCATGGCTGAGACTCCCGGCACTCGGGAACATTGGAAGGTGACAGCTCCGTGCGGTTGTAAATGAACTCATTACTGAGGGAAGTGGAGTACTTCCTCTGCTTGTCACGCTCCTCCGCCATCCGTTTTACTGACGTTCCCTGCTCCAGCACCTCCTCGGGAAAGAATCATTTTTCGTTCTGGAGGGTTAAGAAAATAGAGGGAGAGGGTCAAGAGAGGAGACGCCTGGCAGATTCTTCATAAAATGTAGGAACTTAGAAGGTGATGAAGTTTCTCAGATCCTCAGTGCCGGAGATGATGTGGATAGTAAGCTCTGCAGACAAGCCTCTGCCCCTCTTCTAGTGACTTATGCAGTGGTGGAGACATAGGAGAGAGAGGGTCCTCCTCTGGTTTCTTTAAGGCTTCTGTTTGTGACATTAAAGAGGACGTCTTCCCGCTCCTGACATCTCCAATTTAGTAACCTCTTGCATTCCCCATGTAATACCAGCTCTGGAGCATCCATTCTCATTGCTCTATGTTGGGCTGTTCCTGTATTATTCCTGCTAGAAGTTTACAAATAGATTGTCAGTAGTCTGCAGTAAGGGTACTGCTGGGTGTTACCAGTAGCAGATGTGTCTGCTGGTGTCAGACTATGCAGGGGCACACCCCCAACTGGTAACACCCACCTGTACAATTACTGCAACCAGCTTGTAATTCATTACATCTAATAGAAATTACATGGGGCATGCAGATGGTTACCACAACAGCCATGTCAACAGAGGGGATAGGTCCTCCTTAACTCCTTAAGGACACAGGACGTACCGGTACGCCCTATTTCCCGAGTCCTTAAGGACACAGGACGTACCAGTACGCCCTATTTCCCGAGTCCTTAAGGACACAGGACGTACCGGTACGTCCTAACTTAAAATCGGGATTCCGGCGCCGCGGGGGTTAATCGGAACGGGATGCTGGCTGAAATCATTCAGCCGGCATCCCGTAACAACGCAGGGGGGGTCATTTGACCCCCCCCGTATCGGCGATCACAGAAAACCGCAGGTCAATTCAGACCTGCGGTTTTCTGCGTTTCCGGTCCATTCGGGTGTCCTGTAACCTGATGTACCGGAAAAAGACTGCGATTGGTGGCGTAATTATACACCACCAATCACAGTCCGAGGATTTGGAGAGGCGGTGCTGGTGCTGAACGCCGCTGTCCAGGGTGCTGATTGGTGCAGGGGAGAGAGGCGCGAGATTCAAACTTCCTGCGCTCCTCTCTCCCCTCCTCTTCCTGTTCTGCACGAGCACCCGGCAGCACCGTCCAGCTCCTGCGTCCCCGTAATCGCCATCCATCACCCTCCTGCACCCATCGCCACCCAGGTAGGTTAGGGTCAGTGAGGGAGAGGCACCGTTAGGCAGGGAAAGAAGGGAAAAGTAAGTTAGGAAAAAAAAAAGAAAAAGTACTTTTATTCCAAACTTCCATCTATCAGACCTTGCATCTGTTCAGTCTCTCGCCGCCAGATCCACGTTCACTTGTGGGACCATGTGGAAAAATCAACGTGGCAGGTACCTATCCCCAGGGGTGAGACCCGTGCACTTACCAGTGGAAACCTGTTGCTGGTCAGGTATAAGGACAAGAGGGATGTCCTTATGCTGTCCACAATCCACGGTAACAGCATCACCCCAGTCCCTGTGCGAGGTACCGCAGCAACGGTCCTCAAGCCCGATTGTATCGTCGCCTACAATCGGTATATGGGAGGAGTTTATCTCTCTGATCAAGTCCTCACGCCATATAACGCCATGCGCAAAACCCGGGCATGGCACAAAAAAGTTGCGGTCTACTTGGTGCAGGTTGCCTTATACTTGGTGCAGGTTGCCTTGTACAACTCTTTTGTACTATCCCGAAGCGCTGGCAGCACAGGGACATTCCTCCAATTCTATGAGGCAGTCCTCAAAGACCTGATCTTTTCGGACCGGGAAAGAGCAGGCCGGAGTACCTCGGGAACTGGAGGCGCCCGGATCGTCCCTGGCCAACACTTTCCAGGTGTGGTCCCCCATACTGAAAAGAAGGGACGGACCTAAAAATGGTGCAGAGTGTGTCACAGGAGGGGGATACGGAAGGACACCACCACGCAATGTGACACGTGCCCCGATCATCTGGGCCTCTGCATTATCGATTGCTTCAGGGAGTATCACACTTCCATGGAGGACTACATTTGTATAATCTCCAACAGTCCCCTAGAGAACATAAAACACTATGGCTCTCAGACTTTGGAGACACGGAAACAATTTTTCTTTTCCCAAAAAATATTAGTTTTAGTGCAGGCACCCCAAACTGCGGCCCTCCAGATGTTGTAAAACTATAACTCCCAGCATGCCCAGACAACCTACAGCCATCATCAGGGCATGGTGGGAATTGTAGTTTTACAACATCTGGAGGGCCGCAGTTTTAGGATGCCTGCTTAGTGTCTCCAAAGTCTGAGAGCCATACATATTGGGCACCGTCGCCTGCGTAACAGTCGTCGCTATAAAAATAACCTTTGACCAAACGCCTCGGATGAACGGTGTTAAAAATATAAAATAAAAACTGTGCCAAAACACCAATTTTTGGGCAAAATTTCAATTTGAATCGATTTTGCCGGTAATAAAGCAAGGGTTAACAGCCAAACAAAACTCAATATTTATTGCCCCGATTCTGAAGTTTGCAGAAACACCCCACATGTGGTGGTAAATGGCTATATAGCCGCACGGCAGGGCATAGAACGAAGGGAACTCCATACGGTTTCTGGAAGGCAGATTTTGATGGACAGTTTTTTTTTTGACACCATGTCCCATTAGAAGCCCCCCCTGATGTAGCCTAGACTAGAAACTCCAAAAAAGTGACCCCATCTAAGAAACTACACCCCTCAAGGTATTCAAAAGTTACTTTATAAACTATGTTAACCCTTTAGGTGTTCCACAAAACTAAATAGCGAATGTAGAAACATTTTTAGAATTTAATTTTTTTGTTACCTTGCCTCAAAAAAGAGTAATATAGAGCAACCAAAAATCTAATTTACCCCAAAAATAGTCCCAAAACAACAACCACCTTATCCTGTAGTTTCCTAGATGGGGTCACTTTTATGGAGTTTCTACTCTAGGGGGGCATCAGGGGGCTTGAAAGGGTGACGTTCTATTCTAGGGGGGCATCAGGGGGCTTGAAAGGGTGACGTTCTACTCTAGGGGGGCATCAGGGGGCTTGAAAGGGTACATGGTGTAAATAAACCAGTCCAGCAAAATCTGCCTTCCAAAAACCATATGACGTTCCCCTCCTTCTATGTCCTGCCGTTTGGCCAAACAGTAGTTTACAACCACATATGGGGTGTTTCTGCAAACGACAGAATCAGGGCAACCCATTTTGAGTTTTGTTTGGCTGTTAACCCATTTTTTCCAGTAATAAAGTAAGGGTTAAAATGGAAAATATTCCAAAAAATTGAAATTTCTAAATTGTTTCTCCATCTGCCATTAACTCTTGTGGAACACCTAAAGGGTTAACAAAGTTTGTAAACCAAGTTTTGAATACCTTGAGGGGTGTACTTTCTTAGATTGAGTCACTTTTTTGAAATTTCTACTCTAGGGGTGCAACAGGGGGCTTCAAATGGGACATGGTATAAACAAAACCAGTCCTGCCAAATCTGCCTTCCAAAACCCATATGGCGTTCCCCTCCTTCTATGTGCTCCCGTTCGGCCAAACAGTAGTTTACGACCACATATGGGATGTTTTTGCAAACTATAGAATCAGGGCAACCCATATTGAGTTTTGTTTGGCAGTTAACCCCTGTTTTAGTCCTGGAAAAAATTGATTATTTTGGAAAATTTTCAAAAAAATAGAAATTTCAAAATTGTTTCTCCATCTGCCATTAACTCTTGTGGAAGACCTAAAGGGTTAACAAAGTTTGAAAAAAACAGTTTTGAATACCTTGAGGGGTGTAGTTTCTAGAATGGGGTCATTTTTGGGAGGTTTCTATTATCTAAGCCTCACAATATGATTTTGAAGATTTCTGAAAAATTTCAAAATTTGCTTCTAAGCCTTGTAACATCCCCAAAAAATAAAATATCATTCCCAAAATGCTACAAACATGAAGTAGACATATGGGGAATGTAAAGTCATCACAATTTTTGGGGGTATTACTATGTATTACAGAAGTAGAGAAACTGAAACTTTGAAATTTGCAAAGTTTTCAAAATTTTTGGTAAAAATTGTATTTTTTTTATGCAAATAAATTAACTTTTTTGACCCAATTTTATCAGTGTCATGAAGTACAATATGTGATGAAAAAACTATCTCAGAACGGCCTGGGTAAGTCAAAGCGTTTTAAAGTTATGAGCACTTAAAGTGACAGTGGTCAGATTTGCAAAAAATGGCCGGGTCCTTAAGGTGAAATAGGGCCGTGTCCTTAAGGGGTTAAAGGGGTTTTGTCACTTCAGCAAATACCATTTATCATGTAGAGAAAGTTAATTCGATCTTAAAACATTTTACCATCCACACAAACGCTTCCATGTTCGGATTGGGGGCAGTTGTAAGCCAAGTGGGAGAGGACGGAGGAGAGCACCCGGTCGCCTACATCAACCGCAAACTATGGCCCCGGGAAGTGAGCTATACGGCAATTAAAAAGGAGTGTTTGGCTTTGATGTGGACGCTGAAGAAACTCACCCTCTTCTTGTATGGGCGAGAATTCACGGTAGTCACAGACCACAACCCCTTGGTTTGGTTAAACAGGGAGGCCGGAGACAACGGACGATTATTGAGCTGGAGCCTAGCAGTACAGCCACATAACTTTAACATTCAGCACCGCCTCGGAAAACAGAACGGTAACGCTGATGGGCTGTCCCGCCAGAATGAACTCAGTCTTTGATCTGTCGTCCAGGCAGCCTCCAGTTGACCCGAAAAGGATCAAACTGGGTCTGCTGGAGTGTTCCACAAAGAGGGAGTCCATGTAACAGATCCCCCTGTTTTAAAGATGGTTTTTAGCCAGGGCCTTGCATACCTACTCTTAACAATGGGCGCAGACATCGATGTGTATCAAGGACATATGTGTAGACACACTTCCAGACATTCAGTCTGCTCTAACCACAAGACTGACCTACTTAATTACAATACACAAGATAACACTCTTGGCTATTGTCTTGGTAAAGACACATTGTCTACTTGTAAGCGATGTGACCAAGCCCCTGTTTGTGAGTGCGTTATCTGTTACTGTATATTGATTGGTTGCTGTAGTTTATGTTCCTGCATAAAAGGACGAGCTGTGGCCATCAATAGAGTTCTTCTTCACCCTCAATCTAGAGCAGGCATCCTCAAACTGCAGACCTCCAGCTGTTGCAAAACTACAACTCCCAGCATGCCTGGATGCTGAGAAGACTCCTCAATGATCGGCAAAAGGACACCCTCCAGCGGTGGAAATCCCTCTACGCTCCGGGGTAACCGCTACTCATACAGGTATGTAAATGGGAAAAATAAAAAAAGTTATGACTCCGGGAAGGAGTGAAAAATGAAAACAAAAACACTACTGAGGCTCAAAGGGTTAATGAATAACGATTTTATGAGGTATCAATATTCGTCTTAAAAGCAGAAAAATTTTAGTTAAGAAAATTGCTAATTTTTCTACATTTTCCGTAAATTCTGGATTTTTTTCTAAATAAAGGTAAAACATCAACTCAAATTTACCAGTAAACGGATAATGAATAGCGTCCAAAGGGGCACATTTTATTAATATCGAGGTCTAAAAAGCCCCTGCGCTGGCGGTGGATCTGTCGGAGATACATACAGGCGCCGGCCTGTTCTCGACTTCTGCGCATCCACCGCCGCTTCTACATGTAAGGAGCTTCCGATCTTCCTGTCTTACATTTGGACGGTTTTCTATGCCTAAAACAGGGGTATAATATGGTAAATGAGACGGGCTGCCGGCCCCTCCATGCCCACAGTTTTAGACCTGGTATGAGCGGGGAAAAGTCGCAGACGGCGGCCACCATCTGCGTCTGAATAACGCCTAATTTGCTGTATTTCAGCATAGTAAACGACCCCCAAAGTTTTTACCACATAAAATGACAGATGTCAGATTTGCAGAAATCGGCCCGGGCATTAGGATGAAGTGTCTCCTAGTGTCACCTATAGGGTGAGGTAAGATGTCACCGTCTGGTCGTGTGACTGCTCAGTCAAAGGTTCTTGAATAGAATGCCAGACGTGCAGTGAAGACTGGCCGAGCATTGGGGCGCAGTCATGGCGGCTCTTGGTGGTGGTGTCTCTAGAGATCTCCAGGCTCCGCCGGGCGCCGATTGTTTTCCCTCTCAGCAGAAGTGATGATTGCACGCCGCAGTCTCATCTCTCCATCGCCCGCAGGAGCATCCATCATCTGCAGGGAATCGGCAGCACGTTATCACCCTGCCACCTCTGCACGGCTTTAATTAACCCCTGACCTGCTGGCTGACTGGCCGCTGACAGCACATTCATCTCTTTTAGGAGTCAGGTAATGAGGATTAGTGAGGAGATCTGCGGCTACAATACATTGGTGGTCTCCTACCATGTAGCCCCCAGCAGATGGCGACCTGTGCCCGGGCCCGGAACTGCTGCAGAAAATAACCACATTAACTGCCATTTATGCTGCACTGGTATTTCTTTACCATTCTCAAGATCTCTGCTTCCTGCCAGTGAAAGGGAACCCTAATTCACACTCAGAGGCAGCAAACCCCATACATAGCCAGTCCTGCTCACACAGCTGTGGGTTTGCTACAGTTATATCTGAATCACAGCTCTGTGAAGATACATGACATCAGTCCTGTAACGGGTCTCCTAGCACCCCGACTGTCCTAGTGCTTCCCAAGGGCTCCAAGCACTCCGCTCGACACCGTAGCCACCACAGACCCCACGAACCACCGCAGATTGGTTGGGGTCTCGCTGTTCTCCACCCACGCTGGACCCAAGACCGGGCTTCAGCTTCCAGTGGGGGAACCTCTCCTAAATCCAGAGAGAAGGAACCAGGAACAAGCTATTACAAGAGCTTATACTGAGGGGAGTATTGTGATATAGCAATCCTCAAGAGTGTAGTTATCCCATCCCCCAAACATGAGCCAAGACTTCATGAAGGGGTAAAGCAGGACTCTTTAATGAGCACAAAGGCATTTCTTATATACAGTTTTCCCCATAAGGTTACCACCCACGTGGACCTTGTGGAGCACAGGACACAACGTCACAACAGCCAATCAACACAGTATTGTACAGTTAGACACTCCCAGCTAATGTACACAAACCCCCCTCTGCCGGTGATACAATTAACAAAACACAATGGGCATTGTCTGTGACACAATTAACAAACACAATGGGCTCTGCCGGTGATACAATTAACAAACACAATTAACTTAATCACTCACAGGCAGAAAATGCACATTTTTCCCAAAACACAGAAAACACCTCAAAACCTCACATATCCCCATAAATTCTATCTTCTCCTTCAAAGTTTGTATACGGGCCATAATCCTGAGGCAAGAGGCTGGCAAATAGGCCCCTCCAAAACCCAGTGGCGAGGTTATTTTCACCCAACATCTCCCCCTTCCCTCCCCAGGAAAGACTAACCAGATACCTGACCTCACGCCAGTCGGTACCTTAGTCTGGCCGCCCATCCACAACCAAATACTGGACCTGTTGAATTTGGTAGCCTGTCGCTGTCCAGTGAGTCCACCAAGGGTATATTGGTAACTGGTACTCCCTGTCTCTGTGTTGCTCCCTGGCTTGAAGTGGAGGTTGCTTTGTGGGCATAAATCAGTGGTACTCTGCCCTGGTGCCAGCGCATCAGCTAGGGTAGCCTGTGGGGAGTCAGGTTCTGGGAGGGCAGAGGCCGACTGCGCTCTGCCCAGATGACAGCTCTTCCGCTGGGATAGGGTCAGCGGATCTGCTGTAGAGAGGAGGGATCGCTTACCTCATGGCTTTCCTGCGGAGTTGGTTGGGAATCTGTACCGGCCGTCCAGCATCCCTGTAGGTCTGGTGCAGAGACAACGGTCCCATCTGCACCATCGGAGTTAGGGGTGCTGTCCCCCTGTGGTTGGTGAGAGAGACCGGTTGTCTCCTCTCCCTGTAAGGTATACTGCCGCTGGGGAGTGGAGACGATGCTCTCCTCTCCCTGCAAAACATACTGCCGCTGGGGAGCAGGACCAGCTGCCTTTGGGGATCTGGGCCGATCGCCCAGCATCCCTGTAGGGCCGGTGGAGAGACCTCTGTCCCATCTCCACCTGCCATATGGGGTTTCCCCCCAGGACGAGTCTATGAGGTCCCCTACCTCCGCAGCTGGTACTGAAGCAGGGGATACTTCAGTCGGGTCTTCCCAGCTGTAGGGTTGTAGGTCTAGGACTGCCACCCAGCTCTCCGGCAGTGAATATTGGGGCCAAATTGAGCTGAGGAGGTATTGGTAGTCCTGCTCCAGCTCCCTTGTCACTAGAGATGCCAGGTCTTGTCTCACCTCTCTCACTGTAGACCATGGGTGCACAACCTGCGGCCCGGGGGCCACATGCGGCCCTTGATACCATTCTGTGCGGCCCCCAACTATCTGGTAACAGAAATGTATGTCTATGTCTTGTGGCTGCTCACATGTATTTTTCATGTATTGCCCCATTAGATGGGAGTCCTGGAAGTGTAACCAGACATTTATAGTATATACAGTAAGTACAATACACCATAAATACAATATTTCAGTTCTTAATACCCCTTTAAATTTTATTTTCAGCCCTCGTGATCGATTCAGTCTGGCAATGTGGCCCCCAACCAGAAAAAGTTGTGCACCCCTGCTGTAGACCAATCATATATACCCTCCCTGTAGTCATAGATATCCCAGAACCGGTACTCTCCAGCATTTCTGAACTCTGGTCCTGTGAAGGCCTCAAACAATAGGCCAGGGCCATCATATTCCTCTCTCGGGTCTGTCGTGCTCAGCCATCCAGGGGGAGTGCTAAATCAAGTACCACCAGAGTGCCTGGTAGGTGTCATCTAGCCAAAGCTCCTTCCATACCAGGCTCTTGAGTTCTGTCACCCACTCATCCAGGGGCTGCTCTCCCAGAAGGTGCATTTCGCAGGGCCACTCGCATCCGCAACTGCTGCTCCTCACTGGGGAGACACTCACCCCGCCGACGCTGTACATCTCCCAGGGCCTCGTGCCAGACGCCTTTCCGGACTGCATCCCTCCAGTCTGGGTCGTCATCCTCCTCGTAGTGGAATGCCGTAGGGAACTAGCTGATTCCATACTGCTGTAGCCAGGGGTGCTGTACGGAGACAAGTATTTCCCTCAACTTTGTACATCCATGAACGGTGTCTCCGAGCTGCTTCTCCTCGCACTACAACGCCATCCCGCTGCTGCCACCACTGTAATGGATCTCCTAGCACCCCGACTGGGTACCTCCGTTGATGGATGCTCCTAGTGCTTCCCAAGGGCTCCAAGCACTCTGCTCGACACCGTAACCACCACAGACCCCACAAATCGCCGCAGATTGGTTGGGGTCTCGCCGTCCTCCACCCACGCTGGACCCAAGACCGGGCTTCAGCTTCCAGTGGGTGAATCTCTCCTAAATCCAGAGTGCAGGAACCAGGAACAAGCTATTACAAGAGCCTATACTTAGGGTAGTATTGTGATATAGCAATCCCCAAGAGTGTAGTTATCCCATCCCCCAAACATGAGCCAAGACTTCATGAAGGGGTAAAACAGGTCTGCTTAATGAGCACAAAGGCATTTTTTATATACAGTTTTCCCCATAAGGTTACCACCCACGTGGACCTTGTGGAGCACAGGACACAACGTCACAACAGCCAATCAACACAGTATTGTACAGTTAGACACTCCCAGCTAATGTACACAAACCCCCCTCTGCCGGTGATACAATTAACAAAACACAATGGGCATTGTCTGTGACACAATCAACAAATACAATGGGCCTTGTCTGTGACACAATCAACAAATACAATGGGCCTTGTCTGTGACACAATTACCAAACACACATTTTTCCCAAAACACAGAAAACACCTCAAAACCCTACATATTCCCATAAATTATACATCCATGTATAGCTTTGAACTGGGCAAACAACATTTCCAAAAATCACCCAGATCCGAGCAGGGGTTCCCGAATTCCATGGAAGTCACATTTGACCGACCACAAGCATGGCTGTCCTGCCCAAAACAGTTCTACAGATTAAGGCTGTGCGGCCGGTCTATCTTCTCCTTCAAAGTTAGTATGTGGGCCATAATCCTGAGGCAAGAGACTGGCAAACAGGCCCCTCCAAAACCCAGTGGCGAGGTTATTTTTTCGCCATGAGTCCAAATTTTGCAGAGAAAATCCCAGGACCTGCCAATGAAATAGGAGGGGCTTATTCAAAACCCCATCCAAAATAAGCACGTATGGTGCAGTTCCAGGAGTAGGGCTCAGTTGTCATGATATTGCAAATTCTGCTGCAGTTGAATCTCTACCAGTTTGCTCCAATGTACACGTCATCCATCCAGATGAGGTGTGGTGGCATAAGGCAGGTTGGGGGGCTCCTGTATGGTTTGGACAGGGTTAAGTTAGTCTAGTTATAGGGCCTTTGTAAGGTTTGGACTGGGGCTGAATGAGGTCTCCAGTAAGGTTTGGTCTGGATTGAGTGAGGCTCTGTGAAGGACCCCGGTAAGGTTTGCTCTCTGTGGAGTAAACCAGGATGGAGGGCTCCGGTGAGGTGTGGTCTGGGTGGGGTGAGGCTGGATAGAGGTGTCACGATCAGTGTGGGAGGAAAACTCCACACTAAACACATGAGGGAAGGGGAATAGTAACTGGGCCTGGAAACTAGAGAAGGAACAGGTCACCGCCTAAGGGTCCATTCACACGTCCGTTTTTTCTTTCCTGATCTGTTCCGTTTTTTGCGGGAACAGATCAGGACCAGATCTGGACCCATTCATTTTCAATGGGTCCTGGAAAAAATCGGACAGCACAATATGTCATCCGTTTTATGCGGAATCCGTTCCTGGAAACACATAACAAATTATTATTATTATTTT
Source organism: Bufo gargarizans (assembly GCF_014858855.1). Taxonomy (NCBI): domain Eukaryota; kingdom Metazoa; phylum Chordata; class Amphibia; order Anura; family Bufonidae; genus Bufo; species Bufo gargarizans. Next base: position 41,799 of record NW_025334244.1, read on the forward strand.
TTTCAATTTTTTTTCAAAGAAATCCAAACAACTTTATTTGATTATTGAAATTTATACATGTTTCCATTTTTTGCGGATGACATACGGATGACATACGGAAACATTTTCAGGAACAACGGATCCACAAAAAACGGACCGAAAATCGGGATATAGGAAAATATTGACGTGTGACTGTAGCCTAAGCAACCCAAATCCGGGGCCTGACTACTTATCAATATGAATAGACCTTGAAGGTAGGAATATTCATATTCAGTATACCTAGGCCCTGATTTCCCTATAAGGCCCTGGAATAAGGTTAGGACCAGAGACAACCCATTCCTCCCCAGATGGACGAATGGAAGTCTCTGTCTCAGGCCCAGATACAAACAACAGGGAATATAACAAACACAATACAATAAGAAAAGACAAGACTTAGCTTAAAGTAAAAAAGGAGAACTCCAGAAGCACCACTGAGTACAACCGACCAGCTAGTCAGAAGTCAGGAATATAATCTATAAACTGCACCTCCAAGAGTGAGAAGTGTCTACTTATAGCGAAGGTAAAGTACCAACAGGCAACACCTGAAGCAAGGAGTGTGGGATTCACCAAAACACAGACACAATAAGATCCACCCCGGCCACCAAAATTTATGAGATATGAGGTTGGCAGTGGACCTACTCCCAGGGTGTCCTGCAAGAATCGTACAATGATGTTCCTCAAACACCTTGTGACACAATTCTGGTGGCACAAATAGTTTCCCAGAGGGACACGATTCCGCTACATCTCTCTGAGCCTCTAACACCTTCACCTCAAGGTCAGGGTAGAGGGCAGATATCACCACCCCTTTAGACAGTATGGGACTCAGGTTTTCAAAATCACCACCTCCAGGGAAACTACGTGACAAGGCATCCACCTTGACCTTCTTAATCCCAGTAAAATTGAGTCTAGTAAAAAACAAGGCCCATCTGGCTTGTCTTGAGTTCAGTCGTTTAGCCAACTCCAAATAAGCCAGATTTTTGTGATCTGCGAACACGATGATGGGATGAATCGCCCTTTCCATCCAATGACGCCATTCCTCGAAAGCTAATTTAATGGCCAGCAACTCTCTGTTACTCACATCATAATTTTTCTCAGTTATTTCGAGAAAAATCCACATGGTTGCCATTTACCAGGTGGCGGGCCCTGCGATACAACTGCTCCTACCCCCACCTCGGATGCGTCCACTTCCACAATAAATGGTTGTGACACATCTGGCTACACCAATATGGGAGCAGAAGAGAAGCACTCCTTAACCTCAGAAAAGGCTTGCAACGCCAAATCAGACCATACAGAGACATCCGTCCCTTTCTTAGACATGTAGGGTTTTACTTTTGTCAAATAATTCTTAATACATTTTCGGTAATAGTTGGTGAATCCTAAAAACCCCATAAGAGCCTCAGATTTTTGGGTCAATCCCAGTCCAACACAGCACGGACTTTCTCAGGATCCATTAAAAAACCCGAAGATGACAACAGGTAGCCCAAGAACTGCACCTTGTGTACCGCAAAAACACACTTCTCTAATTTTGCAAACAATTTATTATCCCTTAGGATCTGTAAGACCTGTCTCACATGATTCTGATGTATTTCCATGTCAGGAGCATAAATAAGTGTAGCCCTTGGTTTGTCTGTATGAATATTGTGGATTTTGGGGTACTTTTTAATGTGTATAAAAAAAAATGTGGTTGTACTGTCTGGAGATGATTAGGTTACTACAGTGTCTAACCTGATTATCTCCCAGTCAGGGGGGAGACATTGTACGTCCTGTATGGGGGTCTTTATACACAGTGTGGTTTTACTGTCTGGAGATAATTAGGTTACTACAGTGTCTGACCTGATTATCTCCCAGTCAGGGGGGAGACATTGTACGTCCTGTATGGGGGTCTTTATACACAGTGTGGTTTTACTGTCTGGAGATGATTAGGTTACTACAGTGTCTAACCTGATTATCTCCCAGTCAGGGGGAGACATTGTACGTCCTGTATGGGGGTCTTTATACACAGTGTGGTTTTACTGTCTGGAGATGATTAGGTTACTACAGTGTCTAACCTGATTATCTCCCAGTCAGGGGGGAGACATTGTACGTCCTGTATGGGGGTCTTTATACACAGTGTGGTTTTACTGTCTGGAGATGATTAGGTTACTACAGTGTCTGACCTGATTATCTCCCAGTCAGGGGGGAGACATTGTACGTCCTGTATGGGGGTCTTTATACACAGTGTGGTTTTACTGTCTGGAGATGATTAGGTTACTACAGTGTCTAACCTGATTATCTCCCAGTCAGGGGGAGACATTGTACGTCCTGTATGGGGGTCTTTATACACAGTGTGGTTTTACTGTCTGGAGATGATTAGGTTACTACAGTGTCTAACCTGATTATCTCCCAGTCAGGGGGGAGACATTGTACGTCCTGTATGGGGGTCTTTATACACAGTGTGGTTTTACTGTCTGGAGATGATTAGGTTACTACAGTGTCTAACCTGATTATCTCCCAGTCAGGGGGGAGACATTGTACGTCCTGTATGGGGGTCTTTATACACAATGTGGTTTTACTCTCTGCAGATGATTAGGTTACTACAGTGTCTAACCTGATTATCTCCCAGTCAGGGGGGAGACATTGTACGTCCTGTATGGGGGTCTTTATACACAGTGTGGTTTTACTGTCTGGAGATGATTAGGTTACTACAGTGTCTAACCTGATTATCTCCCAGTCAGGGGGGAGACATTGTACGTCCTGTATGGGGGTCTTTATACAGAATGTGGTTTTACTGTCTGGAGATGATTAGGTTACTACAGTGTCTAACCTGATTATTTCCCAGTCAGGGGGTAGACATTGTACATCCTGTATGGGGGTCTTTATACACAATGTGGTTTTACTGTCTGGAGATGATTAGGTTACTACAGTGTCTAACCTGATTATCACCCAGTCAGGGGGGAGACATTGTACGTCCTGTATGGGGGTCTTTATAAACAGTGTGGTTTCACTGTCTGGAGATGATTAGGTTACTACAGTGTCTAACCTGATTATCTCCCAGCCAGGGGGGAGACATTGTACATCCTGTATGGGGGTCTTTATACACAATGTGGCTTCACTGTCTGGAGATGATTAGGTTACTACAGTGTCTGACCTGATTATCTCCCAGTCAGGGGGAGACATTGTACGTCCTATATGGGGGTCTTTATACACAATGTGGTTTACTGTCTGGAGATGATTAGGTTACTACAGTGTCTAACCTGATTATCTCCCAGTCAGGGGGGAGACATTGTAGGTCCTGTATTGGGGTCTTTATACACAATGTGGTTTTACTGTCTGGAGATGATTAGGTTACTACAGTGTCTAACCTGATTATCTCCCAGTCAGGGGGAGACATTGTACGTCCTGTATGGGGGTCTTTATATACAATGTGGTTTTACTGTCTGGAGATGATTAGGTTACTATAGTGTCTAACCTGATTATCTCCCAGTCAGGGGGGAGACATTGTACGTCCTGTATGGGGGTCTTTATACAGAATGTGGTTTTACTGTCTGGAGATGATTAGGTTACTACAGTGTCTAACCTGATTATCTCCCAGTCAGGGGGGAGACATTGTACGTCCTGTATGGGGGTCTTTATACACAGTGTGGTTTTACTGTCTGGAGATGATTAGGTTACTATAGTGTCTAACCTGATTATCTCCCAGTCAGGGGGCAGACATTGTACGTCCTGTATGGGGGGTCTTTATACACAATGTGGTTTTACTGTCTGGAGATGATTAGGTTACTACAGTGTCTAACCTGATTATCTCCCAGTCAGGGGGTAGACATTGTACGTCCTGTATGGGGGTCTTTATACACAATGTGGTTTTACTGTCTGGAGATGATTAGGTTACTATAGTGTCTAACCTGATTATCTCCCAGTCAGGGGGGAGACATTGTACATCCTGTATGGGGGTCTTTATACACAATGTGGCTTTACTGTCTGGAGATGATTAGGTTACTATAGTGTCTAACCTGATTATCTCCCAGTCAGGGGGCAGACATTGTACGTCCTGTATGGGGGTCTTTATACACAATGTGGTTTTACTGTCTGGAGATGATTAGGTTACTACAGTGTCTGACCTGATTATCTCCCAGTCAGGGGGGAGACATTGTACGTCCTGTATGGGGGTCTTTATACACAATGTGGTTTTACTGTCTGGAGATGATTAGGTTACTACAGTGTCTAACCTGATTATCTCCCAGTCAAGGGGCAGACATTGTACGTCCTGTATGGGGCTCTACAGCGCCACGCTGGCCAGGGGAGGACGTCGCCAACGGTTGATACCGTTACAATAAGAATGTCATCCAAATACACGACCACAAACCTCCCCATCAGGTGATGAAAGGTGTCATTCACAAAATGTTGGAAGACTGCCGGGGCATTGGTCAACCTAAAAAGGCATGACCAGGTTCTCAAAGTCCCCCTCAGGAGTATTGCAAGCTGTCTTCCATTCATCCCCTTCCTTGATCCTAACCAGATTATATGCCCCCTTAAGTCCAACTTGGAGAACAACTTGGCATCAATAATGTGGTTAAACAAATCGGGAATCAAATGAAGAGGGTAAGGATCACGGACAGTAATCTGATTGAGTTCATGAAAATCCAGACATGGCCGAAGAACTCCATCCTTTTTTTTTTACAAAAAGAACCCTGCAGGCACTGGAGACTTGGAAGGTCTTATGTGCCCTTTCTTCAATCTCTTGGCAATATATTCTCTCATGGCCTGCCTTTCAGGTTCAGAAAGATTATACAACCTAGTGTGGTAAGGTGAGCAGAAAAGTGTATGGTAAAGTCCTGGAAGGGGTGTATATCCCACCCAGCTTCCTCAACTGGGTCAGGTAAATAAAATCCAGAAGGTTAAAATGGTCTCAGCAATGTGTAGGTTGCTGAGACAGTTTTGTTAAGTTTATGGGCTGGATTTTATTGGACTGGGAGAAGTTAGGCTTGGTAGAGGAAATTATGTATATATATCCTCGGCACTCTCATGTAATTTTGCTTAGTAGAATAGAATTTATTGATTGCCAACACCAACTAAAAAATGTATATCATGGAAAGCAGGGCCAACGTTTCGGGACCTTGATCACGGCCTATAACAATACAAGTAAATATATAATATCAGTTGGATTTTGGTCACACTCAATACATCAGATCTAAAGAAATACAAAGATATACAAACAATCTATATACGTATTTTACTGGATCGCCATGGTAGAATCAATCTGACTGGTAGTCAAGTGAAAAAAGAGGAAAAAAGAAGAAAAAAGAGAACTAAACGATGGAATCTGATCAAATATGGGTCTTATCCCTAAAAGACTTTATAGAAGTTTGATCAAAATGGAAGGCTACTTGTCCCAACTTTTTTGGGATTTGTTGACACCATGAAAATTTGAATCAACGTATTTTTCCTTTAAAATGATACATTTACTCGGATTAAACGTTTGATCCGTCATCTACGTTCTATTACAGATAACATATTGACATTTGCCATCTCCACATCATTGCATTCAGTTTTTATTCACAATTTGTTTAGTGTCCCAACTTTTTTGGAATCCGGTTTGTATTACTGGGGGTCTCTAGGGGACGTTATAGCTGCTGTGGACACTATAGGGACATTTGGGGTAAGTTATCAGACTGGTGTACAGCAGAACTGGCTTAGTCGCCCATAGCAGCCAATCAGATTCCACCTTTCATATTTGGCAGCTCTTTTGGAAATCCAGTTCTACTTTACACCAGTTTGATAAATGACCCCAATTATGTCTCCTGGGGTGACAATTTTTTCAGCAGTATAGTACCTGGGACATTGGGGGGCACAAGGGGCACAGTATTGGGGGTGGCAGCAGGATGACACTGTGTGGACACCAGGATGGGGAGGAGGTTTAGAAATCTAACGTTTCTGTGTTACAAACTCTGTAGAGACGAGATGCGGCTGAAAGACTTTGTCATGGCGGTCTGGGTCTAACGGAGGAGAAGAGGAAAGAGAAGGTCTACATGACAGGAGATGTCCCTGGATGTAAGAGGAGGTATGTGGTCAATTATTGTGGGGGGGGGGGGGGCCAGAGAAATGACCCGCCCCGGGTGCCAAACACCCCGGGCACGCCACTGTTAACCACCTTTGCCATATACCTTATTAAATGTCCATGTGGTCTGGGTTACGTAGGTGAGACTACGCAAAAGGTGAAAGATCGTATTGGAAAACACAAATCCAATATACGTACACAAAAGATTGATGCCCCTTTGGCTGAACACTTCCCATAAACATGCAGTTAGCCAGCTTCGGTACCAAGTCATTGACTGGATTCCACCACTACGCCGGGGCGGTGACCGCGAGGCTATGCTCCAGGTGAGAGAGATGCGATGGATCAGACGTCTTAACACCTTTATCCATCTGGTCTAAATACAGAATACTGCTGGGAGTAATGACTATCAATTGCAACTCATGTTGTTTTTGTCTCTAGGTCATGTGTCGTCTAATAGCGAAGTGGGGACACGATCAACCTACCTACCAAATGTAATACCACTTACGTTTACACGGTTTTGCCTTCTATACTTCGTCCCTAATAGGTGTCATTTATACTGATGCTCCATATAGGCCTCGGTTATTGGAGATTATCTCCGTTTGTATGGACGGCTTCGCCGATCTTCTGACGATTAATACGATATTATCTCCAGTTTTCTGTCAAACAATATAGTAAGCAGCCTTCTTACCGTTAGGGCATTTGCCCTTCCCCAGCATGGCCACTCTGACGTATGCTTGCGTTTACGCATGCGCCCATGCACATGACTATTGGTGACCTCATCCCGCTGAGTCTGTAAGGCAGTGGCGTCTCCCCTCTACGCATGCGCAAGGAAAATACTCCGTTCTAGTGCGCAATCGCACTTGACTAACTGGAACTATAACACTGTTCCCATGGAATTGCTCCATTCGGCAGCATTGCCTGAACCCTTCTGAGCGACTGCGCAGGTGACCAATGGTAAGATCAGTACCATTTGGTGTCCTCCGCCTACCATGGAGCGCACCACGCACTAGTATTTATACTTGGATCGCCACTGTGGTGGCTCCATACACGCTTATGAGATATAGGTAAGAAGGTCTGCTTCCTTGGTTCGCTTCATGCGCTGACTCCGCCGCTGTATACGGTAATGGCGAAGTTCCACTGTTTTGTATGTTCACGCAGCTCGTCCTGCTCTATGTTTCGCTCCATGTGAGCCCGCCTCGGCTAGATTGCGCGCTTTTAACACTCTGCATGTTTTCCTTTCGTGTTCCGGCCTGGTCTGTCATTCTTTTTTAGTCTTGGTCTCTTCTGGATGTTTCTATTCAGACTCTGCATACCCCATCTATGCTCACTATCAGCCTGATGAAGGGCACAGTATGTAAGCCCGAAATGTTCCTGTTCAAAATAATGTAAAGTCCGGCTGAATAAAACACTAAATTGCATTGAAAATCTCTTGTGGCGTGCGGTCTGAAACGGATTAACTGCCCGAGGCTCGTGGCATCGTAACCTTGGCTAGAATATCACAATAACAGAAGAGATGACACCTGGCATCTGCGCAGTGTGCGTTGGTTTACTAACTCTGGTATGTAAATATCTAGCTAGAGCCGCCATCTTGTAATGGAGTCTGTACTGACAGCAGAAAAGCATATATGACGTAGCAGGAAGGCGTGTTCTTTTTGGTAGGATGGAACCCCCGTGCTCAGGAGAAGACAAGGTGTTGTCTGAGAGCTGGACTATATGGGAGCTTTCTTAGCTAATTTAAGTCCACATTTCTATCACAACCACAAATGCTGGGAACATGCAATACATTGACATACACCCAGCCTGAAGGCTGCACAGCGCGGCGCCCTCCGATGGATGCAGGAGGAAAGTGCTGTAATTTAGCTACTGGCGGCACAACCAAACTGCCACAGCTTATCTGCTATTACCCTAAAAAAACACGAACAATTGTTTGGGTGCGTGGTACGGGCTAGCCTGATCGTCCAGCCATGTATCTGGCAGAGAACTAACCATTTCATTCTCCACCTTTTGGGCAGAAGTGGGCTAGTCCTATTTCCTACCAAGGATGGGGTTGTAGTAAGCTATAGTCAGTCGAGTAGAGAATTGAGAAGTGGAGGGGAGAGTTGGAGTGAGAGAGTGAAGCAGCATGGTGCAGTGAGGGAGCGTTTCCATTCACTGCTACAGGAGATTTGGGAAAGTGGCTCAAAGAACAACCCACTCCTGATATATAAAATGACCTCTGAGACGGAAAACGGTGCCAAAGACCCCTACCCTGCAAAACAGGTCACAGGATACCTCCCCCTCATAAAAAACAGCAACTGAAGCTGATAGGAACCAGATTGAAGCCAGAGATTAGCACAGCTGGGAGGGGAAGTATTCAAGTTCACCTGCCAGTTTACCCTTAGCCTGCTGGAGCCAAGAGAAAGATCAAGTATTGCTTGGATGAAACAAGTTTATTTAAGAAAAAAATGTTAATCTTTACCAAGTTTGGACTCTACTTGCCAACTACAACTATTTTGTTGCTATGGAGCCCAAACCCGGGGAATGACAGTATCCGGGTATGAGCATAGTGACACAAACTATTAGGGCCACAAAGTAGCACTCAGTAATACAGGCAATGTCTGCTGGTAAGAGAAGGGCGCCAAAATTGGAGGCTCACCTTAAAGGGTTGTGCTAACCTTAGACACAACTCTAGAAGAAGCTCATCGGATCCCAAGTAGATCCCAGGATCGGCTGGTCTGCAGCCACAGATGCCTGATTCCCCAAGAAGATTTAGAAATTGCCTATACAAGAAAGCATCCCTCTGTGCAAAATACCAGCCAGTAAATCCAATATGCGTAGGTTCTCAATATTTATTGTGTAGATATATACAGCGCGTTTTGGGGAGTTTGTTCCCCTTCATCAGGTAAAGGTTGCATATACAAACTAGGGTTGTTTCGGGTTTCGAACTTTCGATACGCAATCGATACTTTTAGCCCGTATCGATATGATACTGGGATTTGTCTTTTATGGATACAAGGCTGTGCTACTGCCCAGTATCAGAGAACATGGATCGCACTGCTCTCAGCAGCACAGGGAAGAAGGAAGCCGTCTCTCCCTCACCCCCTGTGTTGCTGCTGCTGCCTCCAATGAGAGCGCAGACGGAGGAGGGGAGGGGCTGTGGTCACTGCGCCACCAACGATAACTAGCGTTTAATACATTACAAATGCAGGCGGCGGCAGAGACACATTGCCAGCACCTTGCCTCTGACAGGGTTCTGCGATCAGCGTCAATTAACCCCTCAGGTGCCACACCTGAGGGGGTTAACTGCTGCTGATTGCTGCGCCCTGTCAGAGGTCGGGTGCTAGCAATGTGTTTCTGCCGCCGGCTGTACTTGTATATTAAACATGAATTATCACTGGTGGCGCAGTGTGCTCTCTCCCCCCCCCCCAGTATTAAAACATTGGTGGTGCAGTGCGCCCTCGCCCTCCCCAGTGCGCCCTCCCCAGTATTTAAATAATTGGTTGCAGTGGCCACAGCCCCTAACCTCCTCATATTGGTGACAGTGGCAGCTTCTGATCAGAGTCCCAGCAGTGAAATTCTGGGGCTCCGATCGGTTACCATGGCAGCCAGGATAATACTGAAGCCGTCCATGGTCTATGCACAAGGCAGCATGGAGAGTGTGAGGTCCTATTCACCCTGATAGATCTCTATCAGACACTACTGAAGCCCTGGCTGCCATGGTCATCTCCCTGCTGCTGTGTGTACAGAGCCCAGGACAGCAGGTAGAGTGTGAGGTCCTATTCACCCTGATAGATCTCTATCAGACACTACTGAAGCCCTGGCTACCATGGTCAGCTCCCTGCTGCTGTGTGTACAGAGCCCAGGGCAGCAGGGAGAGTGTGAGGTCCTATTCACCCTGATAGATCTCTATCAGACACTACTGAAGCCCTGGCTGCCATGGTCATCTCCCTGCTGCTGTGTGTACTATACACAGGACAGCAGGGAAAGTGTGAGGTCCTATTCACCCTGATAGATCTCTATCAGACACTACTGAAGCCCTGGCTGCCATGGTCAGCTCCCTGCTGCTGTATGCACTATGCACAGGGCAGCAGGGAGAGTGTGAGGTCCAATTCACCCTGATAGAGCTCTATCAGACTCTACTGAAGCCCTGGCTGCCATGGTCAGCTCCCTGCTGCTGTGTGTACAGAGCCCAGGACAGCAGGGAGAGTATAAGGTCCTATTTACCCTGGTAGATCTCTATCAGACTCTACTGAAGCCCTGGCTGCCATGGTCAGCTCCCTACTTCTGTGTGTACAGAGCCCAGGACAGCAGGGAGAGTGTGAGGTCCTATTCACCCTGATAGATCTCTATCAGACTCTACTGAAGCCCTGGCTGCCATGGTAACCTCCCTACCTCTGTGTGTATTATGCACAGGACAGCAGGGAGAGCGTGAGGTACTATTCACCCTAATAGATCTCTATCAGACTCTACTGAAGCCCTGGCTGCCATGGTCAGCTCCCTGCTGCTGTGTGTACAGGGCCCAGGACAGCAGGGAGAGTGTGAGGTCCTATTCACCCTGATAGATCTCTATCAGACACTACTGAAGCCCTGGCTGCCATGGTCAGCTCCCTGCTGCTGTGTGTACAGAGCCCAGGACAGCAGGGAGAGTGTTAGGTCCTATTCACCCTGATAGATCTCTATCAGACACTACTGAAGCCCTGGCTGCCATGGTCAGCTCCCTACTGCTGTGTGTAAGGAGCCTAGGACAGCAGGGAGAGTGTGAGGTCCTATTCACCCTGATAGATCTCTATCAGACACTACTGAAGCCCTGGCTGCCATGGTCAGCTCCCTGCTGCTGTGTGCACTATGCACAGGACAGCAGGGAGAGTGTGAGGTCCTATTCACCCTGATAGATCTCTATCAGACACTACTGAAGTCCTGGCTGCCATGGTCAGCTCCCTGCTGCTGTGTGTACAGAGCCCAGGACAGCAGGGAGAGTGTGAGGTCCTATTCACCCTGATAGATCTCTATCAGACACTACTGAAGTCCTGGCTGCCATGGTCAGCTCCCTACTGCTGTGTGTAAGGAGCCTAGGACAGCAGGGAGAGTGTGAGGTCCTATTCACCCTGATAGATCTCTATCAGACACTACTGAAGCCCTGGCTGCCATGGTCAGCTCCCTGCTGCTGTGTGCACTATGCACAGGACAGCAGGGAGAGTGTGAGGTCCTATTCACCCTGATAGATCTCTATCAGACACTACTGAAGCCCTGGCTGCCATGGTCAGCTCCCTACTGCTGTGTGTAAGGAGCCTAGGACAGCAGGGAGAGTGTGAGGTTCTATTCACCCTGATAGATCTCTATCAGACACTATTGAAGCCCTGGCTACCATGGTCAGCTCCCTGCTGCTGTGTGTACAGAGCCCAGGGCAGCAGGGAGAGTGTGAGGTCCTATTCACCCTGATAGAGCTCTATCAGACACTACTGAAGCCCTGGCTGCCATGGTCAGCTCCCTGCTGCTGTGTGTACAGAGCCCAGGGCAGCAGGGAGAGTGTGAGGTCCTATTCACCCTGATAGATCTCTATCAGACACTACTGAAGCCCTGGCTGCCATGGTCATCTCCCTGCTGCTGTGTGTACTATACACAGGACAGCAAGGAGAGTGTGAGGTCCTATTCACCCTGATAGATCTCTATCAGACACTACTGAAGCCCTGGCTGCCATGGTTAGCTCCCTGATGCTGTGTGTATAGAGGCCAGGACAGCAGGGAGAGTGTGAGGTCCTATTCACCCTGATAGATCTCTATCAGACTCTACTGAAGCCCTGGCATCCATGGTCAGCTCCCTGCTGCTGTGTGTACTATGCACAGGACAGCAGGGAGAGTGTGAGGTCCTATTCACCCTGATAGATCTCTATCAGACACTACTGAAGTCCTGGCTGCCATGGTCAGCTCCCTGCTGCTGTGTGTACAGAGCCCAGGACAGCAGGGAGAGTGTGAGGTCCTATTCACCCTGATAGATCTCTATCAGACACTACTGAAGTCCTGGCTGCCATGGTCAGCTCCCTACTGCTGTGTGTAAGGAGCCTAGGACAGCAGGGAGAGTGTGAGGTCCTATTCACCCTGATAGATCTCTATCAGACACTACTGAAGCCCTGGCTGCCATGGTCAGCTCCCTGCTGCTGTGTGCACTATGCACAGGACAGCAGGGAGAGTGTGAGGTCCTATTCACCCTGATAGATCTCTATCAGACACTACTGAAGCCCTGGCTGCCATGGTCAGCTCCCTACTGCTGTGTGTAAGGAGCCTAGGACAGCAGGGAGAGTGTGAGGTTCTATTCACCCTGATAGATCTCTATCAGACACTACTGAAGCCCTGGCTACCATGGTCAGCTCCCTGCTGCTGTGTGTACAGAGCCCAGGGCAGCAGGGAGAGTGTGAGGTCCTATTCACCCTGATAGAGCTCTATCAGACACTACTGAAGCCCTGGCTGCCATGGTCAGCTCCCTGCTGCTGTGTGTACAGAGCCCAGGGCAGCAGGGAGAGTGTGAGGTCCTATTCACCCTGATAGATCTCTATCAGACACTACTGAAGCCCTGGCTGCCATGGTCATCTCCCTGCTGCTGTGTGTACTATACACAGGACAGCAAGGAGAGTGTGAGGTCCTATTCACCCTGATAGATCTCTATCAGACACTACTGAAGCCCTGGCTGCCATGGTTAGCTCCCTGATGCTGTGTGTACAGAGGCCAGGACAGCAGGGAGAGTGTGAGGTCCTATTCACCCTGATAGATCTCTATCAGACTCTACTGAAGCCCTGGCATCCATGGTCAGCTCCCTGCTGCTGTGTGTACTATGCACAGGACAGCAGGGAGAGTGTGAGATCCTATTCACCCTGATAGAGCTCTATCAGACACTACTGAAGCCCTGGCTGCCCTGGTCACCTCCCTACTGCTGTGTGTACAGAGCCCAGGACAGCAGGGAGATTGTGAGGTCCAATTCACCCTGATAGATCTCTATCAGACTCTACTGAAGCCCTGGCTGCCATGGTCAGCTCCCTGCTGCTGTGCGTACAGAGCCCAGGACAGCAGGGAGAGTATAAGGTCCTATTTACCCTGGTAGATCTCTATCAGACTCTACTGAAGCCCTGGCTGCCATGGTCAGCTCCCTACTTCTGTGTGTACAGAGCCCAGGACAGCAGGGAGAGTGTGAGGTCCTATTCACCCTGATAGATCTCTATCAGACTCTACTGAAGCCCTGGCTGCCATGGTAACCTCCCTACCTCTGTGTGTACTATGCACAGGACAGCAGGGAGAGCGTGAGGTCCTATTCACCCTAATAGATCTCTATCAGACTCTACTGAAGCCCTGGCTGCCATACTCACCTCCCTGCTGCTGTGTGTACAGGGCCCAGGACAGCAGGGAGAGTGTGAGGTCCTATTCACCCTGATAGATCTCTATCAGACACTACTGAAGCCCTGGCTGCCATGGTCAGCTCCCTGCTGCTGTGTGTACAGAGCCCAGGACAGCAGGGAGAGTGCGAGGTCCTATTCACCCTGATAGATCTCTATCAGACACTACTGAAGCCCTGGCTGCCATGGTCAGCTCCCTACTGCTGTGTGTAAGGAGCCTAGGACAGCAGGGAGAGTGTGAGGTCCTATTCACCCTGATAGATCTCTATCAGACACTACTGAAGCCCTGGCTGCCATGGTCAGCTCCCTGCTGCTGTGTGCACTATGCACAGGACAGCAGGGAGAGTGTGAGGTCCTATTCACCCTGATAGATCTCTATCAGACACTACTGAAGTCCTGGCTGCCATGGTCAGCTCCCTGCTGCTGTGTACAGAGCCCAGGACAGCAGGGAGAGTGTGAGGTCCTATTCACCCTGATAGATCTCTATCAGACACTACTGAAGTCCTGGCTGCCATGGTCAGCTCCCTACTGCTGTGTGTAAGGAGCCTAGGACAGCAGGGAGAGTGTGAGGTCCTATTCACCCTGATAGATCTCTATCAGACACTACTGAAGCCCTGGCTGCCATGGTCAGCTCCCTGCTGCTGTGTGCACCATGCACAGGACAGCAGGGAGAGTGTGAGGTCCTATTCACCCTGATAGATCTCTATCAGACACTACTGAAGCCCTGGCTGCCATGGTCAGCTCCCTACTGCTGTGTGTAAGGAGCCTAGGACAGCAGGTAGAGTGTGAAGTCCTATTCACCCTGATAGATCTCTATCAGACACTACTGAAGCCCTGGCTGCCATGGTCAGCTCCCTGCTGCTGTGTGCACTATGCACAGGACAGCAGGGAGAGTGTGAGGTCCTATTCACCCTGATAGATCTCTATCAGACACTACTGAAGTCCTGGCTGCCATGGTCAGCTCCCTTCTGCTGTGTGTACAGAGCCCAGGACAGCAGGGAGAGTGTGAGGTCCTATTCACCCTGATAGATCTCTATCAGACACTACTGAAGTCCTGGCTGCCATGGTCAGCTCCCTACTGCTGTGTGTAAGGAGCCTAGGACAGCAGGGAGAGTGTGAGGTCCTATTCACCCTGATAGATCTCTATCAGACACTACTGAAGCCCTGGCTGCCATGGTCAGCTCCCTGCTGCTGTGTGTACAGAGCCCAGGAGAGCAGGGAGAGTGTGAGGTCCTATTCACCCTGATAGATCTCTATCAGACACTACTGAAGCCCTGGCTGCCATGGTCAGCTCCCTGCTGCTGTGTGTACAGAGCCCAGGGCAGCAGGGAGAGTGTGAGGTCCTATTCACCCTGATAGATCTCTATCAGACACTACTGAAGCCCTGGCTGCCATGGTCAGCTCCCTGCTGCTGTGTGTACTATACACAGGACAGCAGGGAGAGTGTGAGGTCCTATTCACCCTGATAGATCTCTATCAGACTCTACTGAAGCCCTGGCTGCCATGGTCAGCTCCCTGCTGCTGTGTGTACTATACACAGGACAGCAGGGAGAGTGTGAGGTCCTATTCACCCTGATAGATCTCTATCAGACACTACTGAAGCCCTGGCTGCCATGGTCAGCTCCCTACTGCTGTGTGTACTATGCACAGGACAGCAGGGAGAGTGTGAGGTCCTATTCACCCTAATAGATCTCTATCAGACTCTACTGAAGCCCCGGCTGCCATGGTCAGCTCCCTGCTGCTGTGTGTACTATGCACAGGGCAGCAGGGAGAGTGTGAGGTCCTATTCACCCTGATAGATCTCTATCAGACACTACTGAAGCCCTGGCTGCCATGGTCAGCTCCCTGCTGCTGTGTGTACTATACACAGGACAGCAGGGAGAGTGTGAGGTCCTATTCACCCTGATAGATCTCTATCAGACTCTACTGAAGCCCTGGCTGCCATGGTCAGCTCCCTGCTGCTGTGTGTACAGAGCCCAGGACAGCAGGGAGAGTGTGAGGTCCTATTCACCCTGATAGAGCTCTGTTAGGGTGAATAGGACAAGGGATGAAAAGATCCCAGGTTCTGGCCCCTAAGGGGGGAAATAGTTCTTAACCACCTCCGGACCGCCTAACGCACATGTGCGTTCCGGAAGTGGCAGCCCTGCGCTCAACGACGCATATACGCGTCATCTCGCGAGGGCCGGGATTTCCTGTGAACGCGCGCACACAGGAGCGCGCGCTCACAGGAACGGAAGGTAAGCGAGTGGATCTCCAGCCTGCCAGTGGCGATCGCTCGCTGGCAGGCTGGAGATCCGAATTTTTTAACCCCTAACAGGTATATTAGACGCTGTTTTCATAACAGCGTCTAATATACCTCCTACCTGGTCCTCTGGTGTCCCTTTTGTTAGGATCGACCACCAGAGGACTCAGGTAGGTCAGTACAGTCCCACCAAACACCACACTACACTACACTACACCCCCCCCCGGTCACTTATTAACCCCTTATAAACCCCTGATCACCCCATATAAACTCCCTGATCACCGCCCTGTCATTGATCACCGCCCTGTCATTGATCACCGCCCTGTCAGGCTCCGTTCAGACGTCCGTATGATTTTTACGGATCCACGGATACATGGATCGGATCCGCAAAAAGCATACGGACGTCTGAATGGAGTCTTACAGGGGGGTGATCAATGACAGGCGGGTGATCACCCATATACACTCCCTGATCACCCCCTGTCATTGATCACCCCCGTCATTGATCACCCCCCTGTAAGGCTCCATTTAGACGTCCGCATGATTTTTACGGATCCATGGATACATGGATCGGATCCGCAAAACACATGCGGACGTCTGAATGGAGCCTTACAGGGGGTGATCAATGACAGGCGGGTGATCACCCATATACACTCCCTGATCACCCCCCTGTCATTGATAACCCCCCTGTAAGGCTCCATTCAGACGTCCGCATGCGTTTTATGGATCCGTAAAAAAATCATGCGGATGTCTGAATGGAGCCTTACAGGGGGGGTGATCAGTGACAGGGGGGTGATCACCCTGATTACCCTGATCACCCCCTGTCATTGATAACCCCCCTGTAAGGCTCCATTCAGACGTCCGCATGCATTTTGTGGATCCGATCCATGTATCCATGGATCCGTAAAAAATCATGCGGATGTCTGAATGGAGCCTTACAGGGGGGGTGATCAGTGACAGGGGGGTGATCACCCTGATTACCCTGATCACCCCCTGTCATTGATAACCCCCCTGTAAGGCTCCATTCAGACGTCCGCATGCGTTCTGTGGATCCGATACATGTATCCATGGATCCGTAAAAAATCATGCGGATGTCTGAATGGAGCCTTACAGGGGGGGTGATCAATGACAGGGGGGTGATCAGGGAGTCTATATGGGTGATCACCCCCCTGTCATTGATCACCCCCCTGTCATTGATCACTCCCCCCCTGGTAAGGCTCCATTCAGCCATTTTTTTGGGCACAAGTTAGCGGAAATTTTTTGTTTGTTTTTGTTTTTGTTTTTTCTTACAAAGTCTCATATTCCACTAACTTGTGTCAAAAAATAAAATCTCCCATGAACTCGCCGTACCCCTCACGGAATCCAAATGCGTAAACATTTTTAGACATTTATATTCCAGACTTCTTCTCACGCTTTAGGGCCCCTAAAAAGCCATGGCAGTATAAATACCCCACATGTGACCCCATTTCGGAAAGAAGACACCCCAAGGTATTCCGTGAGGGGCATATTGAGTCCATGAAAGATTGAAATTTTTGTCCTAAGTTAGCGGAAAGTGAGACTTTGTGAGAAAAAAAACAAAAAAAAAATCAATATCCGCTAACTTATGCAAAAAAAATAAAAAATTCTAGGAACTCGCCAGGCCCCTCATTGAATACCTTGGGGTGTCTTCTTTCCAAAGTGGGGTCACATGTGGGGTATTTATACTGCCCTGGCTTTTTAGGGGCCCGAAAGTGTGAGAAGAAGTCTGGGATCCAAATGTCTAAAAATGCCCTCCTAAAAGGAATTTGGGCCCCTTTGCGCATCTAGGCTGCAAAAAAGTGTGCACACATGTGGTATCGCCGTACTCAGGAGAAGTTGGGGAATGTGTTTTGGGGTGTCATTTTACATATACCCATGCTGGGTGAGAGAAATATCTTGGTCAAATGCCAACTTTGTATAAAAAAATGGGAAAAGTTGTCTTTTGCCAAGATATTTCTCTCACCCAGCATGGGTATATGTAAAATGACACCCCAAAACACATTCCCCAACTTCTCCTGAGTACGGCGATACCACATGTGTGACACTTTTTTGCAGCCAAGGTGGGCAAAGGGGCACATATTCCAAAGTGCACCTTTTGGATTTCACCGGCCATTTCTTACACATTTTGATTGCAAGGTACTTCTTACACATTTGGGCCCCTAAATTGCCAGGGCAGTATAACTACGCCACAAGTGACCCCATTTTGGAAAGAAGACACCCCAAGGTATTCCGTGAGGGGCACGGCGAGTTCCTAGAATTTTTTATTTTTTGTCACAATTTAGCAGAAAATGATGATTTTTCTTTTTTTTTCTTTTTTCCTTACAAAGTCTCATATTCCACTAACTTGCGACAAAAAATTAAAAATTCTAGGAACTCGCCATGCCGCTCACGGAATACCTTGGGGTGTCTTCTTTCCAAAATGGGGTCACTTGTGGGGTAGTTATACTGCCCTGGCAATTTAGGGGCCCAAATGTGTGAGAAGTACTTTGCAATCAAAATGTGTAAAAAATGGCCGGTGAAATCCGAAAGGTGCACTTTGGAATATGTGCCCCTTTGCCCACCTTGGCAGCAAAAAAGTGTTACACGTGGTATCGCCGTACTCAGGAGAAGTTGGGCAATGTGTTTTGGGGTGTCATTTTACATATACCCATGCTGGGTGAGAAAAATATCTTGGTCAAATGCCAACTTTGTATAAAAAAATGGGAAAAGTTGTCTTTTGCCAAGATATTTCTCTCACCCAGCATGGGTATATGTAAAATGACCCCCCAAAACACATTCCCCAACTTCTCCTGAGTACGGCGATACCAGATGTGTGACACTTTTTTGCTGCCAAGGTGGGCAAAGGGGCACACATTCCAAAGTGCACCTTTCGGATTTCACCGGCCATTTCTTACACATTTTGATTGCAAAGTTCTTCTCACACATTTGGGCCCCTAAATTGCCAGGGCAGTATAACTACCCCACAAGTGACCCCATTTTGGAAAGAAGACACCCCAAGGTATTCCGTGAGCGGCATGGCGAGTTCCTAAATTTTTTTATTTTTTGTCGCAAGTTAGTGGAATATGAGACTTTGTAAGAAAAAAAATAAAAATAAAATAATCATCATTTTCCGCTAACTTGTGACAAAAAATAAAAAGTTCTATGAACTCACTATGCCCATCAGCGAATACCTTAGGGTGTCTACTTTCCGAAATGGGGTCATTTGTGGGGGTTTTCTACTGTCTGGGCATTGTAGAACCTCAGGAAACATGACAGGTGCTCAGAAAGTCAGAGCTGCTTCAAAAAGCGGAAATTCACATTTTTGTACCATAGTTTGTAAATGCTATAACTTTTACCCAAACCATTTTTTTTTTGCCCAAACATTTTTTTTTTATCAAAGACATGTAGAACAATAAATTTGGTGAAAAATTTATATATGGATGTCGTTTTTTTTGCAAAATTTTACAGCTGAAAGTGAAAAATGTCATTTTTTTGCAAAAAAATTGTTACATTTTGATTAATAACAAAAAAAGTAAAAATGTCAGCAGCAATAAAATACCAGCAAATGAAAGCTCCATTAGTGAGAAGAAAAGGAGGTAAAATTCATTTGGGTGGTAAGTTGCATGACCGAGCAATAAACGGTGAAAGGAGTGTAGTGCCGAAGTGTAAAAAGTGGCCTGGTCATGAAGGGGGTTTCAGCTAGCGGGGCTGAGGGGGTTAAATAAACTGTAAAAAACACAATGAAATAATAAGTATAACTTAGCCCCTTTCCCAATTTTACATATAAAATATATAAAGAATAAATAAATAAAATATTACATATCGCCACGTCTGAAAAGTCCAAACTATTAAAATATTAAAAAATATTTCCTATGCGGTGAATGCCGTAAAAGAAAAAAAAAGAAAAGAAAAACTGCACCATTTTTTTAATCACCTTGTCCCCCCAAAAAATAGCAGAGGACTGTTCGATTATGGGCCGGACGTTCCATAAAACGCAGCTTTTTTGGAGTTTTATTTTTTGGGCGTGGTATTGAATGGTATCGAGTATCGCAATACTTTTTTATGGTATCGAAACTGAATCAAAATTTTGGTATCAAAACAACCCTAATACAAACAACATACTACATCATACATATCTATATACATCAAATCGCATCAAAAGTGCCCCAAAAAACACCAAAAACAGGGGTGTTCTCCGAGTCCCACAGTAACATAGTAACATAGTAATATAGTACATAAGGCCGAAAAAAGCCATTTGTCCATCCAGTTCGGCCTGTTATCCTGCAAGTTGATCCAGAGGAAGACAAAAACAAACCTGTGAGGTAGAAGCCAATTTTCCCCACTTTAGGGAAATAAAAATTCCTTCCCGACTCCAATCAGGAATCAGAATAACTCCCTGGATCAACGACCCCTCTCTAGTAGCTATAGCCTGTAATATTATTACACTCCGGAAACACATCCAGGCCCCTCTCTAGTAGCTATAGCCTGTAATATTATTACACTCCGGAAATACATCCAGACCCCTCTCTAGTAGCTATAACCTGTAATATTATTACACTCCGGAAACACATCCAGGCCCCTCTCTAGTAGCTATAACCTGTAATATTATTACACTCCAGAAATACATCCAGA
>NW_025334245.1:0-171709 GCF_014858855.1 Bufo gargarizans
TTTAAGATGATGCAATAAACGCTGGAATTTTAACAGTGGCCTGATTGCTGGAATTTAGTATTTTTTTACTTTGGCTGGATTGTTCCCTGGTCCGAGGTTTCCGTGCACGGCTGTGGCATGTAAGGGTGAGCTGAAATTATTTATTTGTTTGTGTTTACATATGGATTTGTCACAGATTTTATTGTGGATTTACATGCAAAGGGTGAAATCTGCAGTAAAATCTGCAGACTAAAATGACATGCTGCAGATTTAAAATTTGTACTAATTAAAAAATTTTCATTTTGGTGTTTTCCTCCCTGCTTTCTAAGAGCCATAACTTTTTTTTTACTTTTACTAATGACATGGCTGTATGAAGGCTTGTTTTTTTCAGGACAAATTGTGCTTTCTAATCACACATTCAATCTACAGTATTGGGATTAATCTAGGAAAAGTGATTCATTGGGTGGAATTAGAAAAAAAAACAATTTTACCATTATTTTATAGATTTAATATATACAGAAATCATTATTCTGCTGGCAAATACGATTACTGTGATACCAAATTTTTATATTTTTGTTATGTTTTAATGTTTTTAAAAAAAGTACGGTACATGTAAAAAAATGTTTTTGCATTACCATATTTTCGTCCACGGAGCTGTATGAGGGCTGTTTTTTGAGAGGTGATCTATAGTTTTTATGGATAAAATTTTGGGGTATGTACTGTATGACTTTTTGATGATGTTTTATTCAACTTTTTTTGGGTAGGCGAAGCGATACCAATGATATTAATATGTTTTAAATTTTTATTTGTAAAATTGGGAAAGTGACTTATTTGAATTTTAATTCCTTTTTATTTTTATAAACTTTTTTCCTTTTTCAACTTTACTTTTAATCCCCAAGGGGGCTTAAACATACAATAGTTAGATCACTTATACCATTGATTGCAATGGTTTGCCTATACTTCTTTTTAGTCTGAATTTGCAGAAGTTGCACATAAATCCCTCTCTCTATTAGCAAATAAGAAAATTTGAAAGACAGAGAATGGTACTAAGCACAATAAGGGTGAGTTCACACTAGCGTTAGGAATTTCGTTATTGTTTTCCATTATAACATGGTTATTATGGAAAATAATGGAATTCATAAGACGGAAGGATGGATCCGTTCTTCTGCCCATAAACTTGTATTATGACGGAATGCAAAACGGAAGCCTTTAAAAGGTATTCTGTTTGCTTTCCGTCCTAGTAGAAGTCTATGGGAAAGCATAACGGATCCGTCTGGGTCCTGTTATGCAAGATGGAAAACAAAGTCCTGTCAACAGGACTTTGTTTTCCGTCTTGCATAACGGGACCCAGACGGATCCGTTTTGATTCCCTCAGACTTCTATTAGGATGGAGAGCAAACGGAATGCCTTTTAAAGGCTTCCATTTTACATTCCGTCATAATACAAGTCTATGGGCAGAAGAACGGATTCGTCCTTCCGTCTTATGGATTCCGTTATTTTCCGTAATAACCATGTTATAACGGAAAGCCATAACGGAATCCCTAACGCTAGTGTGAACCCACCCTGACTTATAATTTTATGTGTGATGTGAAATATCAATATAATATTTAACTGCTTACTATTAGATATATGGTATATAATTGTATACTTTATATAGTGAGAACACACAGAGAGAATGCACCAAACAGATATAACACTGACTATGCTGGCAAGACATAAGTAAAGGTATTAAAAGCTGAGACTTTCGCCAATATGTTCCAGTCATGGAGATATCGGAGCCCACATGCACCACGTCACGGTTTCTCAGCATGGCAAGGGGTCCTAACCACTGCTCTGACTATGGTGTGAACACGGTCTGGGGATGATATAATTCAGCTCACAGCCAAGCTCCCCACAATTGCCCAGCATAAATGCTGTGGCTGTACAATGTGGATGAAGCCAGGCCGTGAGCCACACCCACACCAGACCATGTGGGGGAGGTTACCAGGTGCAAAAAAGTGCTAGAGTGCCAAGTGAAGGCAAACACACTCAAATCTAACAAGACAGAAAATGAAAAACAAAAAAATTAGTGGCAATTCTGGAGGAGCTGCTCAGCCCATGACACTGTAGCGTGTCTTTAGTTAGGGGAGCAGCCCGACCGCATGTGGACCGCAGTAATCGACTAACCCCAGCAAAATATGCATACAATGGAGGATATCGACGCGGTCCACATGCACCACAGGAGCAAACTACACAGAATGTAGTAATCATAGAGAACACACAGAGAGAATGCACCAAACAGATATAACACTGACTATGCTGGCAAGACATAAGTGGTTAGGTGGTTAGGACCCCTTGCCATGCTGAGAAACCGTGACGTGGTGCATGTGGGCTCCGATATCTCCATGACTGGAACATATTGGCGAAAGTCTCAGCTTTTAATACCTTTACTTATGTCTTGCCAGCATAGTCAGTGTTATATCTGTTTGGTGCATTCTCTCTGTGTGTTCTCTATGATTACTACATTCTGTGTAGTTTGCTCCTGTGGTGCATGTGGACCGCGTCGATATCCTCCATTGTATGCATATTTTGCTGGGGTTAGTCGATTACTGCGGTCCACATGCGGTCGGGCTGCTCCCCTAACTAAAGACACGCTACAGTGTCATGGGCTGAGCAGCTCCTCCAGAATTGCCACTAATTTTTTTGTTTTTCATTTTCTGTCTTTATATAGTGAGAGTACATGCAGGGTATCTGCTTTCTATTACAATGAATGAAACTGCCTGGTTGTAAAATGATAAGTTATGATTAGTTTCACTTAACGCACATTATAAGGAATGATAACATGCCGTAGCACTAATTAAGAGAATAGGACTCAATGCAATCATTATTTTCCTGCTGACGAATCAGGAGACCCTGTGAGCTCTCTAGTCATATACTGTGGCTTATTAGACATATGCTTATGAATGCGTAGTGCTAAATCATAAGGCAGGGGTTTGTATCTAATACTCATACTGAAACTGTGTGCTTATGTTGCACGGAATTTTCTTAAGAACATTGTGAAATGCTCTATTTTCCTAGTCCCCGATCTGAGTGAGGATTTCCATGACTGACAGGGTTAAATACAAACATTTAGAAGTGCAATTTCTAGAAAAACATGTTATATTTTTATGGCAAGGCAGCTGCGTGTAATAATACAAAATGTGTGACTTTATTATTACTTTGGGACGCATTAAATCTTTACTTTGGGACACACTGGTTGAGGCATAGTTTTAAAAAAAGGAAAGAAAAATACTCTAATAATTTCTTTACGCACATTGCCAATAAACCCCACCTCAGCTGGCTTGCTGTGCAGATCTTGAATAAGTGAAGTTATTATAATTAGTGGATCTGTGCATTTTAAGGTTTGCTAATTAAAGTATACCTGTCATGAAGTTTTGACAAATATAATATTAATAGTTTAATCCAATTAGACAGCTAATTGTAATGTTTAGTTTGAAACACCTTATGCATACCCATTGTAGACATTTTAAGACCAAAATGCTTCCTGTAATGTAAAATGCACCTCCTGATGTAGTAGGCTTTCAAATGGATATAATATGGATCCATAGTGCGCATTTAACCCCTAATACTCTGATCTCCTATGGTTCTACTAAAACAAACTTAGATTATCATAGAACCTTATAAATGGGTCTGCTCATCTTGTGATTAGTATATGCTGTAAGCCGCCTTGGCTCATCCAAATAAAGGGGGACTTAGCTACATAGTATGGTTGTAAAAAGACTTCCATCAAGTTCAATCAAGGGATAGGTGGGATGTGAATTTAGGAAAGTAGAGTGAGACTCAGACTTCTACACATTTTCATAAGCATTAATGTTATTAAATTTTAAGAATTAATCTAAGCCTTTTTTTAAATGCTCTACTGTTCCTGCTGTGACTACATCCTGAGGAAGATTATTACACAGATTCACAGTTCATACAGTAAAGTAGCCTTGAAGCCTCTGGAGACTGAACTTTCTTTTTTCCAACCAGAGGCAGTGCCCTGTCATCGTTAGAGGGGATTTTACGTGGAACAATTTTTCGACATATTTTTTGTATGGGCCATTTAAATATTTATGTAAGGTAATTATGCCCTCCCTTAGACGTCTCTCCTCTAAATTAAATAAATGTATTTTTTTTTTATCTTTTCTCACACCTAAGACCCCCCATGCCCCTTATCAGTTTAATTGCTCTCCTTTGTACTTTCTCCAGCTCCAGGGCATCCTTGCTATGTACTGGTGCCCAGAACTGAACTGCATGTTCCAGATGAGGCTGCACCAAAGCTTTGTAAAATGGTAATATTATATCCCTATCCCGCGAGTCCATGTCTCGTTTAATGCATGACGATATCCTGGTAGCCTTAGAAGCAATGCATGCTGTTATTTAATCTATGGTCTACAAGTACATCTAAATCCTAAGTGACTCTCCCAGTGTTACATCCCTTAGGATATAAGATACATGTAAAGTATTACTATCCAGATACATAACTTTACATTTAATCACATTAAACCTCATTTGCAAAGTTAATGCCCAAATACTTAGTGGCACATTTACTAAGACCGGTGTTTTAGATGCTGGTTTTAATAAAGCCCTAAGCTGGTGGTGGTTCCCCCAAAGTTATGAAGAGGCACCGACCTCTTCATAACTTTGGCGGATCCTCTACCAGTTCTAAATGTAACACAGCTTCCTTGCTGTCTTATATTTAGACCTTTTTCTATGCCTGAACAGGCCCTTACCCTTCCCCGCCCATGCCACGCCTACTTATTTAGACCTGGCTTGAGTGGGGCGAAGTCGCAGATTGCGGGGCATATTTCAGCTTAGTAAATGACCCCCTCAGTGTCAAAGTCAGCTTGTAGTTTTTGGACATCTTCCATAGACCGCACAGTACAACATAGCTTAGTGTCATCTTCAAAAATAGAAACAGTGCTGTTAATCCCATCCTCTATATCAGGGATACTCAAGCTACGGCCTTCCAGCTGTTGAAAAATTACAACTCCCTGTTATTTATTTGTTTTTTTTATTACTGTATTTTTCACTTTAAAATACTCTATTTTTTCCCCTTGAAGTGGGGGGAAAATGTCAGGTCGTCTTCCATTATGTAATCGCTTACTAGTATGCCTAAGGCTGGGTTCACACCTGAGCGTTTTACAGCGCGTTCCTACGCGCTGTAAAACGCTCAACAAGGAGAAACCAATGATTCCCTATGGGAATGGTTCACACTTGGGCGTTTTACAGCGCGTACGATCGCGCTGTAAAACGCCCGACGCTCCAAAAAGTACATGAGCGACTTTTGGGGTGTTTGTGGCCATAGGACACTGTAGTGAATCACACAAACGCGCGTCAAACGCGCGTTTACTATTACAAAAACGCGCATAAAAATGCGCGTCAAAAACGTGCGTAAAACGCGCGTTTGCGCAACGCTCAAGTGTGAACCCAGCCTTAGGTGTGGGAAGTGGAGAGTGAAGCGCTTCAAGCACTGCGGGTACTCACCCTCCCTGGTCTTCTTCCCTGGGGCCGCACTGCACCGTCCTGGCCGCGTACAGTGTTAGGATGTAGGGGCACATTTATTAAAACTTCCATTTTAGACACCGGTCTTAATAAGACCTCTACCTGGTGGTGGATCCGCCAGAGTTATGAAGCAGCGCTGCCTCTACATAACTTCCTAGCTGTCTTACATTTAGACAATTTTCTACGCCTAAAACAGGAGTAGAAAAGGGCAAATGAGACAGGCCTGCTGGTCCCCTTCCCTTCCCACACCACGCCCACTTTTTTAGACTTGGTGCAGATTGCACCACAATCTGCATTAGAAACACGCTTAATTTAGGTGTAATTTTGTTTAATAAATGACCCCCGTGGTGCGCGCACTTTGACCTGATGCTGCATGCAGGCAGGTTGGAGAACACAAGGGAGCGCAACTGCAGGGGCAATTGCTGTACCTGGAGAGAAGTGGCGGAGCAGGAGAGGTAAGTGAAGTTATTTATTTTATCTGAGGTCTGATGTGGTCTGACATGGAAGTCTGATCTGAGGTCTGATGGGGTCTGGAATGGATGTCTGATCTGAGGTCTAATGGGGGTCTGACATGGAGGTCTCACATGGAGGTCTGATGGGCGTCTGGCATGGAGGTCTGATCTGAGGTCTGATGGGGGTCTGACATGGAGTTCTAATCTGAGGTCTGATGGGGGTCTGACATGGTCATCTGACCTGAGGTCTGATGGCACTGACATGGAGGTCTGACATAAAGGTCTGATGAAGGTCTGATATGGAGGTCTTATGGGGGTCTGATATGGGGGTATGGTGTGAGGTTCTGATATGGGGGTCTGATCTAAATTTTTTATATGAGGCTCAATGAAAATATTTGTTCTTATTTTCCTCTAAAAACTGGGGTGTGTCTTATGGTGATGTGTGTCTTATGAAGCAAAACAATACAGTGTTTATTAATTTTTTCGTGGGGGGGGGGCAGAATTTGAGTAAACTGCAATTTATATAATTAAAGAATATAAAGAATGGAAGTTTGTATAGAAGTGGGATATGGTCTGTAGCCCTCTACAAATATTTCTACAAGTCTTTAAAGCAAGACATTGGCCTTTTTGAGTTATTTCCCTAACTGTATTATTTATGTATTTAATTTATTTTATGCACTTATATAGCGCTACTATATTCCGCAGCGCTTTACAGACATTAACATCCAACTGTCCCCAATAGGGCTCACAATCTAAAGGTATTGACATAACACACACAGCCTGGTGTTAATGTATTCAGAATAACACCATCTGCAATACTGGACATAGTGGTGGACACTATTCAAGATAGTAAAATACATATTATAGAAATAAGACTGATGTTAGAAAGTGATTAAGGACAAGATTGACTATGTTCTATGACAATGACCTGTAGAAAGTGTGATTTTATTGACAATAATCATATTATATTCAAGTTTCTTAAGGTTCCCACTACCTAATGTGGGGTTTCGCTCTGGTAGAAAGGGTAAGCGGGCGCAGTACAGAGGCAAAATGCAAGTTCTTAATTCAGAACGTCAGTGTTTATCCACACTTGACACAATTGCACAAAACAGCACGTAACTTTGTAGTCTTGGTGTTAATTCATACACAATGGAAAGTTCATATAACACAAGTCACCTTGCTGGCAGTTCTGCCTCCAGTAGTCCACAGCAGGCTTTAGGGGCCTGTTTCCCCAGCGTGCGGCTCTCAGCCCTCCAGCACAGCACAAAGCCTCAGATCCCAAAAACAGAGACATCTCTGCTGAGCCCAGTTGCCTATTTAAGGACAGCCAGGTGCTGCCAAAACCAGGACTGGCACTTAAACTCCGGTCCGGTATTTGACCTCACCTGGCTGGAAATCAGCCCAGCCGCACATGCTGGGAGGAAAATACCTGCCTTGCCAGACACAACCCCTCACTGTGTCACACTAGAAAAAGTGACTATGTGGCTGTATTTATCATGTAAGGTACCTACCAATGGACTAGCTGGATGCCGTTGCAGGCTACAGTCCTCAAGTTCCACATTCCCCAGCTAAAGATGGAACGTAGGAAATCATGACCCTGGACTATGGAGAGATTAATAAAATGAACAGGGAGAGTACCAAGTGCAGTTTCAGGGGCATATACAAGTGCGAGTTGTGGGGTAAAAAACTCCCTCTTGTGCCTTTACATTTCTTGAATGATTGAGTGGTTCTCCCTGCTGCTCTTTTTCCTGCTGCAGCTCTCCTCATTAGACTTTTCTACATTTAGATTGTCTGTATTGCAATGCTCTCTGTGGAAGGAAATTAAAAAATGTTATGTATGTCAGAAAATATTTAAGTAGTAGAAAAAAAAATTATACAAGTTTGGCATTGGCATATTTATATTGAACCAACGAATAAGGATGTTATGTCATTTTTAGTGCACAGTGAACACTTAAATATCAAAACCCCAAAAACCTTAGTGGAATTGTGTGGGTTTTTTTTTTATTTAGCCCCACAAATATTTTTTTTCATGTTTTCCAATACAAGACATGGTAAATTAAATGATGCCATAAAAAACGCAACTTATCCTGCAAAAAATAAGCCCTCATATGGCTATATCTATGGAAAAATGAAAATAAAAATAAAAAATATGGCTAATGGAATGCAGGGAGAAAAAAAGAAAATGCTAAACCACAAATGGGCCTGGTACTTAAGGGGTTAAATTTCAGCATCAGTGCTGCTGTGGATCAAAGAGCATATCTATAAGTACACTGGGAGAGGATAGGGAGCAATGGTGTCACACTCTAGTGTGGGAGGGAAACCCCACACCGAACATAGGAGGAAAAGGGGAAAGGAAATAAGGCCTGAAAACTAGGGAAGGAAGATGGACACCTTCTAGAGAAACCTGACTGACTACCAGTATAAACAGACCCCAGAGGTAGGTGAGTTGATACCACAGGAAGTCCTATCTAACCCTAAAGGACCCTGGAACTAATGACAGAAATGAGACATCCTGTTCCTCCAAAAGGAAGGATGAACGGGAGTCTCCCTAAGGCCTAATACAAAACAACAAAGAAATGCAACACACAGAAAAGCCAAAATACAAAGGGAAAGGTAACACTTAACTTCCAAGAAGCTGAGGCAGCACCAGGAACTCAGCCGAGATCCAAACACCAGCTATCCACAGGTCTAACTGAAGCTATAAACCGCACAGCATTGTGGGAGAGACAACTATAAATAGGGAAAGTTAAATGACCACAATAGCAACACCTGGAGGTTAAGGGTGTGGCAAGTACCAAAAACAACACAGATGCCTATTGATCCACAAGAAAATCATGTCAAATCAAACCACATGTTGCCAGTCTCAAAGATCTCCTGCCACTCACTGTCTCAGAGACGTCCGTGTATCTCAGTACGTCCGTGACAAATAGCTCTTTCTGCATTAGAGCCAATGAAGGATAGAGGATGTCATCTAGAAAGAAATACAGTTGAGAAGTAAGTGTATGCATGTGTCTCAATATGGTATATAAATTCAGGACATATGGTAATGGTATACATCAGGGGCATTGCTGGGGTCTCAAAAGATCTGGGGCCCAAGCCCCAATGAATATGACCCAATTCTCTAAGTTGACCCTCCCCCCTGCACACTGCATTTTACTGTATTTGCTATACAGCAGTGCCTCCCATGTCTAGTGCCTCCCAGTTGACTTCTCCTCTGATGTAGATCTTCTCTGTCATCATCTTCTTCATCCAGTCTGGACAATTTCTCTCAGCTGCCCTGTGTCTGCAGAGTGTGATAGACAGACATCTTTGCTACCTCACTTTTCCTATGGTCATCACCAAACCGCGAGTCCCAAAAGTGTTATTATCACGTCTGATATGGCAAGTAACAGATGTGTGGTGCAGAGAGGAGGGAAGGAGGGTACCCTTTCACTTAGGAGAGGGATAAGTGGTGACTCCTAACTCACCTAGCACTGGTACCTGCCTGCCCTGACATCCCTAGACGGGCTGCTCACCCGTATGCCGATCACGTGCCTCATTTCTGGCTTACCCTGAAAGTTAGGTATTGAATAGGGTGATTGGAGCACTAGTCCTCACCACCAGGACAAACAAAACTAACACCACAAACAATCCCCAAAGGGAGACAACAAACAGGAGAGAACCGGAGATCCGACAGCACCAGTTCAGACTGTTCCAACAGCTCCACAGCTCCACAGCAACTCCAACTCCACCAGAGGTCAGAATAGCATCTGGAAGGAAGGTCTATATCTGGCAACAAAGAAAGTAGAAAGGGAGAATATATAGTAGCTGGGAGTGGCTGACAGAGAACAACTGAAAGGAAAAGCTACCAATTCCTAAATGGGACAAAAAGAATTGTAAGTAGGAAAACCTGGAACAGAATCCGTTGCCACAACTAGGTCATGGAGCGATCCCTTGAAACCGAGCAAGTAGCCACCCGCTGCGACCTTCTGACCCCAGGGACAACAGAGTCAGTGATAGAACATGACACCCTTGTGACAGTTATCCTGCTGCTCGCTGTGCTCCCCAATACCCCCAAATACTATACTGAAGAAAAATGAGTGCCATACAGATAGTCCCCCCAGAAATAGTGCTCCTCAAAGTTTCACCAATAGTAATTCCCTTCTAATACCCTTATAAGTAATACTGCCCCCAACAGTGCCCCCAACAGGGATAATCCCCGAGAGTGTCTCTATTAGTAGAAGAGCCCTCCAGTATAAATAATGCCCGCACAAAGCCCCCAGTAGAAATAAAGCCCCCCTATTGTTCCCCCAGTGGTAATAAAGTTCTCTACAGACCTCTCAGTAGTAATAACGCCCTCCATAGTGCTCCTAGTAGAAATAAGGCAGATTTATAGGTCGCTCCTATAGAGCCCCTGTATTTAAAACCCCCCCATACAGTGCCCCAGTATTTATATTGGCCCCTACTGTTATAATGCTTGCTTTGAAGTGGCCCCAGTATTTAGACTGCCCCTCCAGTGCCCCTGTAGTTATATTCCTCCCTTTAGTGGCCTCAGAAATTATAATTCCTCAGGCCCTCCACCATAAAGTTCCATGTAAATAACACTATTTCACTGTGCTGTAGAATCTCATGTAAATAACATCACACCATCTCTCTAGCCCCCTCCAATATACAGTCCCATGTAAATAACATCCCACTCTATCTACAGCCCTCCCAAAAATACAGTCCCATGTAAATAACACCACTTCCCTCCCTTTAGCCCCTCTAATATACAGTCCCATGTAAATAACATCACCCCCTCCCCAGCCACCTTCAACATACTGTCCCATGTAAATAATATCAACCCCTCCCCAGCCGCCTCAAACACGCAATCCCATGTAAAAAAAACTATCAATATCACCTCCTTAACATTCAGTCCCATGTAAATAACATCACTGTCTCCCCCAGCTGCCTTCAACATTGAGTCCCATGTAAATAACATCACCCCATAAGACAGCCTCACTTCAGCTATAACATACAGTCCCATTTAAATAACCACAACTCCCAGCATTACTCTGCCTCTCACAGTCTGCCTCTCCCTTCACTAACCTCTCCTCAAGTAGCAGACCTCACCACAGTTTCTTCTCCAGGACTTCTCCTCTTCACTGCTGAGCTCCTGCACAGGTCACATGATGGTGACATCATCGCAGGTCCTAAATCGCCCTTTTGCACTGGTTACATGCACTGTGATGTCATCAGAGGTCCTTCAGCTCTTCCAGTGCATTAAATTGCATAGTGAAGTACATTTGGGGCCTGGGACAAAACATCTGGGCCCAGGCCCCAAATGTTTTAGCCTAACAATGCATCTGGTATACATACTGCATCAAAAAACTGTAACATGATATATACATAATGTTTTAAAAGGGTATATTATTGAACTTGCAGCCAGTGCAATGGTTTATTGATGGTAATACGCACTGTGACATTATTGAAACCGAGATGATTTACTGATGAGCGAAGCAAACTTTGGATGTTACATCCCAAGTCACTTCGTTCATAACTTTGGATAATACTGTACGGAGATCCGTCTTCGTACACTATTAGAATGTATGGGCTCCGATGAACCAAAGTTAGTTATTCGCGAAGTCGCGCATGACTTCATTGAATAACTTTAAAACTTGAAACTGAACGCGGCTTCAGTTCCGACTAGTACCTCTTAACCGAAGCCGAGTTCAGTTTCAAGTTTTAAAGTGGTTTTGAACTTAAGAAATCAATTACTGAAGTTATTCAACGAAGTCACACGCGACTTTGAGAATAACGAACTTCGGCTTATTGGAGCCCATACATTTTAATACGGTACAGAGACCGATCTTCGTACAGTATTAATCCGAAGTTATGAATGAAGAGACTTCGGATGTAACATCCGAAGCTCGCTTTCCTCATCACTACAACCAATGTAGGATTAGCAGCAGAACTGTGTTTTTCCCCTCAAAAAACACCTGTACCTGAAAGGGTTGCCTCATTATATAGGTCCTGAAACAATTGCTATGGCTTCTATTGCTGTAGTCGCACCTACAGGGTGTAATCACCTCCCTGATG
This sequence comes from Bufo gargarizans, assembly GCF_014858855.1. Lineage (NCBI taxonomy): Eukaryota > Metazoa > Chordata > Amphibia > Anura > Bufonidae > Bufo > Bufo gargarizans. The sequence continues at coordinate 12,012 of NW_025334245.1, forward strand.
GTCTTGGTCGATTAAAGGCCTTTTTGCGGTTTGCTTGTGTTGTTGAAGAGAGTTAAACACAGTCCAGTAGATCCTATGGTATACCCCACTAGTCTAATAAAATACACACTATTCTAGTGGATAACATTAAAGGCAAATATACAAGACTTCATCTCTGGGTGAAATCTGCTCCTTTTGACGCCAGTTATATTTTTCTGCTTTAAACCTGGTAGGTGTCTGAGACGTCCATACAAAGCAATTATCATAACAGAGGAGGTGGTTTAACTCAATGGTTAGAGGCTATATTGTCTTTGAATAAGGCAACCTACAGCAAAGCCATGATGAATAAATCAGAAAATTCTTCTGTATGGGAAAGTGTAGAGGAGCCTCATCCACTACACAGCACAATCCCGTCTGCTTTTGTTGGCTTAGACAGACTTCTTGTATTTACCAAAATTGCAAGTTGTGCCGCGTCCCATTGACCACAAAGCAGATGCTGAGGTGTTATGACAGAGTTCATGCGAAATAGACGGCCTGTACTTGCCACAAAACCTCTTCCTAAATCCGCCTGTCCATGGAAAACAATCTGCCCTGTGATTAAATAACAAATCTATATTTGTTGCCCAGTTGCATTCAATCTCAGGTTCCCTGCTATCAACCAGGCTGGGGAGAGGATGAATGTGGTGTCCTCCACAGTTGGAGGGGGGTTCTTTGGACCCTCTAGATACTACTTTTTTCTGTTTAGAACATGTGCACATCCACTTATAAATGCATTATAACCTTTGTTATCATTGCACATGAAGGACACATCATCAGTGAGGTCTAATAGGCTATTTGTGAATTGTCTTTAAACCCTGGTGGAAAGGGATTCACTGCAAAAGTAGCTAAAGATGAGGTTGCCCTCTGCTGTAACTTTGGGGCCTATGACTGTGTCATAACATAAAGTCAGTGTATGATCCTTTGATGTTGAGATAGACTCATCCAGTCTTTCATCCTGCTGTTGATTGACAGATTTCTCCCTATTACATAGGAATAAAGATGTCAACAGCTGGAGAGAGAAGCCTGCCTCACATATCTGGCATCATGTGCAATAATTGAACTATGGGTTCTTCAAGATGAGGTTTACACACAAGTGACACCACTGAAATCAATGTATCTGTCACTAATTTATGCACTTACATGTTTTTAAAAGGTTTGTACAAAGTTTAATGAAGCTATACATTTGATTTGTACAGTATATTAAGGAGTTGGAGAAACTTGAAATCTTTAAAAATAAAAATAAACAATGAAATAGATACATACAGATGCTGAGCGCTCTTTTAAGAGGTTATGCCATCAATCAGACATCATACAGTACATGACAATCTCTTTCTAACAAAGCTAGAACCAGCCCTGTACCTCACATGGACCCAGAGATCTCCCCATTCACTGCTCCAATTGTTCTGCAAGATTAATTTCAGTCTGGCAGCTCAAGAAGCCAAACACAAACCCAATGCAACTCTGCAAACACAAATAATAAAGTAAATGCAACAGTGCCAAACTCACTATAGAAAATGCTTTTGCTAAGTTATAAATGTGAGATTCTTGGCAAATACCTTTTGTACAAAAAAAGTATAATACAGTGTGGGCTTAGCATGCATGTGGAACCTGCACCCCCTGAATTTAAGAATGACACCAGAGGAGTTACTATTTATTGTAGGTTCCTTGTCGGACAGGCACAAATAATTTTGTACAAAATGTATTTGCCAAGAATCGTAGCATTAGCAACAGTACATTTTCTATAGTGAGTATGGCACTACTGTATTAACTCTGTTATTTGTGTTTGCAGAGTGCTGTTGCATTGAGTTTTTTCCTTTGTACTTTCAGCCATGCCGACATGAGATGTGCTGACTAACCCCTATTTTCTTTTTAGCAGCTCAGGAAGCATGTCCTTTTTGCTGCAGCTCTGTCCCTATCACAGCTCAGCAGCGATGTCCTTTCTCAGGGGGTCTGTCCTTTCTGCTCTAGCTCTTTCTCTGTAACAGCCACATCTTCTAACAGAAGATTTTGGCTGGGGGCAGTTGAAGATTTAAACTGAGCACGTGTGAACACCTCAGTGAGGTGGACGGAGAAATAAGGAACAGTACAAACAGCAGGTGGCGCTATACAGATACATTTTATCGAATTGCTTAGTGCCTGTACTAAATTTTTACTTACATGTAATTACAAAAGTATCCAGATCCAGGAGCTAGTTTGGAAAATGTACACTGTGTTTCGTTGCACAACCCCTTTCAGGTATTTTACAGGACTTTTATTAGTTAAACCAGTAACAGTAATAAAACCTTAGTGGAAAGAAAATTACCAGGGATAGACATAGTGATATTTAGTTGATGAACTAAGCAACATTTACAGTTCTTGCAGTGCATATTTTGTCCCCCACGGCACTAGAGGGTTTAAGAGACATAGTCATCTCTGCATATCTTGGCTTGTCCCCATGCTTAAAATAAAGGGAGCAGCAAACAATGACACACTGTACTGTATATGTATCAGCATGTGCAGAAATGAGTGTTCATTGTCTGTGCCTGGCTGCAGAATAACTATATATTAGCCTACATTTTCAGCATATAAGATTACATTTGAAGTGTGGCACTGTAATACTCTCAGACGGAGCTTCACATTTGTCAATATCTTGTTTTTGAAACTACAGAAGAAGCACAGTTGTCTATGCCATAGTGTGTGAATATTGGTATATCAGGTTTTTAGATCGGGGTGCACCTAGCCTTTCTGCTGCCTGAGGCAAAAACTGAAATAACGCCCCCCGTCCCCCATCCCCAATGCCAGTTTCTTAATGTAACCAATTCCTTTCAGCTCATGACCCTTTGACTGCCTCTCTCTTGCCCCTACCTGGTGCTGCCTAATGCGATCACCTCACCTGGCCACATTGGCGGTGGACCCCTGGTTTCGATAATACACAGGCTCAGACTGGGCCACAAGGGAATAGGTGAATCCCCAGTCCCCTATTGCACAGTAGACTGACTGCACTCCATAGAGTACATATAGCGTCTCAACCAGAAGTATTCATACCCCTTGAACTTTTCCACATTTTGTCACGTTACACCCACTGTCTGCTTTTTAGTATTGATGATCTATCCTCAGGCTCTGTCTGTTAAAGTGAATAGGAAGAAGCCATCCCATAGAAGTGAATGGGGAAGCCATACTTGTAGTTACACTGTTCTCCGCTGCAATTGCTGCGGTAAGCAGGTAAACAGATCAGAGAAGGCAGCACTAATACAAGCGTTGCCTTCTCTTCAAACATCTGATTAGCTGGGGTGCCAGGTGTCGGACCCCCACCGATCTCATATTGATGACCTATCCTTAGGACAAACAAATTAAATGCATCTTATTGTGATTTCATGAGATAGACCAACACAAAGTAGCAAGTATGTGTGAAGTAAAGAGAAAATGATCCATGGTTTTCTAAAATTTTAATAAGTAAAAATCAGGAAAGTATGGTATCTATTTGTATTTGGCCCCCCTGAGTCAATACTTTGTAGGAACACCTTTCACTGCAATTACAGCTGCAAGTCTTTTGTGTTATGTCTCTACCAGCTTTGCACATCTAGAGAATGAAATGTTAGCCCCTTCTTCTTTGCAAATTAGCACAAGCTCAGTCAGACTGAATGAAGAACGTCTTGCCACAGATTTTCAATCGGATTTCGGTCTGGACTTTGACTGGGCCATTCTAACACATGAATATGCTTTGATATAAACCATAACATTAAAGGTCTGGCTGTATGTTTCGGGTTGTTGTCCAGCTGGAAGATAAACCTCCATCCCAGTCTCAAGTCTTTTGCAGCCTCTACTAGGGTTTCCTCCAGGATTGACCCATATTTAGCTCCATCCATCTTCCTATCAAATCTGACCAGCCTCCGCTGAAGAAAAGCATCCCAACAGCATGATGATGCCACCAACATGTTTCACAGTGGGGATGGTGTGTTCAGGTTGATGTGCAGTGTTAGTTTTTCAGCACACATAGCATTTTGCCTGTAGGCCAAAAAATTCAACTTTGGTCTCATCTGACTAGAGCACCTTCTTCCACAAATTTGCTGTGTCCCTTACATGACTTGTGGCAAACTGCAAATGGGACTTCTTATGGCTTGCTTTCTAAAATGTCTTTCTTCTTGCCTCTCTTCCATAAAGGTCAGATTTGTGGAGTACACAACTAATATTTTTCCTGTGGACAGATTCTCCCGCAGCAGTGGATCTTTACAGCTTTTCCAGAGTAACCATGGGCCTCTTGGCTGATTCTCTAATTAGTGCTCTCCTTTCCTGGGCTGTCAGTTTAGGTGGATGGCATTGGGCATAATGGGGTGTGGAAAAACCTGGGGAGATAGATGGCATATGATGAAGTGGGCCACTGCTGGTATAGTGGGGTTGTGGGGGGGGGGTCTATCTAGGTGCCAGTAAAGACATACCCAAGGTGGATTATATGTGGTGCAGGAGCATCATGGACCTGACACACTGTCTGCATCACATTTCTGAGTTTTCTTACTTTGGGTAGGGAGTATCTGGAGTCAAAGACTGTGACTGCGACATTACAAAAATTCATTTTGAATCACATTCGGCAGCAGCCGAATCTAAAATCTAAATGATTGCCGTCAACCTTTCGAATAAAGGAAATGGCTTTAGATTCAACCCAAAACTGCCTTTTCAATGTCCGGGGGTTCTGTGACTCCGGTTGTGGGTGGAAGGCCTGAGCAGGGGCAGTGGCTAGTCTGAATGGGGTGTCCATTCTTGTAGCATCAGTAGCTAATGTTGATAGTGCTGAATATCTTGTGGCTGCTGCTTGGTTGTCTGCTTCAATTGAAGTAGACACCCACAACGGTCCAACAATCTACTTTGCCTCAGCCTCCTAAGTAAGTGTGTGGATATCTTTCTGCTGCTGTTCCTGCTGTTCAGCAGAGGACTCACAAAAGCTCTCCCTCTCATGATAATTGCCATGGTATCTGCATTGGCCAAAATAATCCACATATAAATTTTTGACACATTCAATAATAAAAGAACACTAAATTCTATACTTACAGCCAAAGCCCCCTGTTCGGCAACAGGAACAGCAGACGTTGATGGTATGGATCCTTGTGTTCGATGGAGAGAGAGGGATCTCAACTCTCTGCTTCCCTGGCTTCTTTCTGGAAGCAGTCCCGGACACGCTTCCATCTCATTCGTAGATCTTTTTCCGAAATTTACAACAAACTCTATTAGTATCAGTGTGCCACATTTGTTATTTGCAGGCTTAGATGTTATAGATACAGAACTCAAAACCAGTGATGGTCAGTTTGAGGTCACAGGGAGCAAGCAGTTCTGAGAACAGCCCGATGAAGGCCCCCGGCGGCTGTTCTCGGAACTGCCTGCTCCCGGTGACCGCATTTGATTTCAGACCGTCTCGCGGCACAGGTAAGTGCGTTGCCGCACGGGTGAGTCTACCTTACTAAAGATGGCAGCCCGCATGTGTTCGCTGGCGAACTGCTTACAACCATAACATATGGTACTAAAGTACTACCTTCAGACATGTGGATGGCTGTAATGTTTGCAGTGCTTACAATTCACATGTGCAATACAATGATGTCATCTGACCCACATAGTGTTGACTTGACACATTGATTTCTATAGAGTTTACAGTAAAACATTACACTATGTGTCTTACAGCATATACTCCTCTTCTGAGCGATGATGTCAGTCTAGGTACAAGGCCAGGTGGATTTTATGCCATGCCTAGTGGTGTTGGGCATTATTCTTATGCCCAAACATTCTCTTATCCCATAAAAGGGGGTGCGCTTCCACCTTAAATAATGAGTTATTTGTATGAAAACATAACTTGCACTTTGCATTTGCTGATTAACATCTGAGCTGCTAAGAAATGCAAACATTTCAAAAAAGTTGCTCATTTGCATATAAATACAAATACAGATATTTCTACAGCAAAACAAACACAGGTCTGTGCATTGAAAGACCTGTTAATTCTAAAAGTATTCTAATGCATTTACATGAAGATCCAAGTATATAATTAGCATTTTCATGATTAGATACCCACCACAAATGATATGAAAACATCAATTGGATCCCAAAATTGGATAATCATACACCTTTCTTTGACTTTAATATACGTTTAGGATGCCCTCTGGATTTTGAAAAAAACACATGTAAAAATGCACCATAACTGTCCCATGTGAAAAAGGTCTAATGAATTCCAAAAATGTAGCATCTGACTTTTGGACATATGCTTTAGGGGAAAAAACTGTGTGGTGTTACCGAAAACTCGTGCAACGTTCATTTTAATGACACTTTTTTGTGTTTAAGAAGGTTTACCTGAAAAAAAAAACTACAAAAAAATTTATAAAATGATTCATGGCAACATTTCACAATCTGTTTCTGTTGTGGCCAGTCGCACGAACCTCTACCCTTAGTTCTTTGCTTTATAAGTTACTGAGTAATAGACCTCATTTCTTTAGGGTTTAAATTATTTGCATGCAGGACAATGTACTGAAAGTTTTACAGGGAAATATAGTTTTACTCTCTCCCTTTGATTTATAAAAGGCGTTTTAAGGAAGTTTCATGGTGCCACATTATTTATGTAAGTTGGAGCTACACTGAAAGCAATGCTATTTTCCACCTTAATCTCATCTATAGTGACTAAATAAATCACTGTGAACAAATGTCGCTGTAAGCAAGCTACTTTCAGCAGGATGTCTGACTGAGTAATTGACGAGGTAATTATATGGAGAAACAGGAAAAGTATGGAAAACTGTCACTTTGAGTAAAGCTTGAGCAAGGAATATGTGCACTATGGACTGCAGGTTAGGAGAGCTAGAGTCAGAAATGTAATTCTTATTGCATTATGGTGAGTTGATCAACTTTATCTATGGAATATTACAGCTGTATAAACATAGGCATGGAAACCATATGGTAGAATGGCATTGTGCTATTTAATAACATACAAGTATCAGTTAATAAGATCTTACAAATCATAAGTGGTTCTACCTATAATCAAACAGGCACTTACGGGATCATCTATTATCATATATACGCCAGTTTTCTCACGTATATCTGGCGCAGATTGTGGCGTAAAGGTTATTCTGCAACTTTTTCTAGCTCACTCCAGGTCTAAAAAAAAAGTGGGTGGGGTGTGGTGTGGGTGGGGAAGGGGACAGGCCGCTAGTGATGTGAATGTTTACATGGTGTGTTCAATAAAAACATGGTAACATTTAATTCTTTGTGTGTTATTAGTTTAAGCAGACCGTGATTGTCTATTGTTGTGACTTAGATGAAGATCAGATCACATTTTATGACCAATTTGCGCAGAAATCCATATCATTCCAAAGGGTTCACATACTTTATCTTGCAACTGTAGCTTTGGATCACCTAATTAAAACTGTGTTTTTCTTTTGTTGATCCGAGGCTCTGTTTCAGAGTTACGATACTTTTTCTTAATATGCAAATTAAGTCTTTGGTACATTGAGAATATCAGCATCACTTGATGATTGGAGTTCACCTGTGATACAATAATATATATTACAGACCAAAAGTTTGGACACCTTCTCATTCAAATAGTTTTCTTTATTTTCATGACTATAGAAATTGTAGATTCACACTGAAGGCATCAAAACTATGAATTAACACATGTGGAATTATATACATAACAAAAAAGTGTGAAACAACTGAAAATATGACATATTATAGGTTCTTCAAAGTAGCCACCTTTTGCTTTGATTTCTGCTTTGCACACTCTTGGCATTCTCTTGATGAGCTTCAACAGGTAGTCACCTGAAATGGTTTTCACTTCACAGGTGTGCCCTGTCAGGTTTAATAAGTGGGATTTCTTGCATTATAAATGGGGTTGGGACCATCGGTTGCGTTGTGGAGAAGTCAGGTGGATACACAGCTGATAGTCCTACTGAATAGACTGTTAGAATTTGTATTATGGCAAGAAGAAAGCAGCTAAGTAAAGAAAAACGAGTGGCCATCATTACTTTAAGAAATGAAGGTCAGTCAGTCCGAAAAATTGGGAAAACTTTGAAAGTGTCCCCAAGTGCAGTCACAAAAACCATCAAGCGCTACAAAGAAACTGGCTCACGTGCGTATTGCCCCAGGAAAGGAAGACCAAGAGTCACCTCTGCTGCGGAGGATAAGTTCATCCGAGTCACCAGCCTCAGAAATCGCAGGTTAACAGCAGCTCAGATTAGAGACCAGGTCAATGCCACACAGAGTTCTAGCAGCAGACACATCTCTAGAACGACTGTTAAGAGGAGACTGTGTGAATCAGGCCTTCATGGTAGAATATCTGCTAGGAAACCACTGCTAAGGACAGGCAACAAGCAGAAGAGACTTGTTTGGGCTAAAGAACACAAGGAATGGACATTAGACCAGTGGAAATCTGTGCTTTGGTCTGATGAGTCCAAATTTGAGATCTTTGGTTCCAACCACCGTGTCTTTGTGCGATGCAGAAAAGGTGAACTGATGGACTCTACATGCCTGGTTCCCACCGTGAAGCATGGAGGAGGAGGTGTGATGGTGTGTGGGTGCTTTGCTGTTGACACTGTTGGGGATTTATTTAAAATTGAAGACATACTGAACCAGCATGGCTACCACAACATCTTGCAGCGGCATGCTATTCCTTCCGGTTTGCGTTTAGTTGGACCATAATTTATTTTTCAACAGGACAATGACCCCAAACACACCTCCAGGCTGTGTAAGGGCTATTTGACCATAAAGGAGAGTGATGGGGTGCTGCGCCAGATGACCTGGCCTCCACAGTCACCGGACCTGAACCCAATCGAGATGGTTTGGGATGAGCTGGACCGCAGAGTGAAGGCAAAAGGGCCAACAAGTGCTAAACATCTCTGAGAACTCCTTCAAGACTGTTGGAAGACCATTTCAGGTGACTACCTCTTGAAGCTCATCAAGAGTGTGCAAAGCAGTAATCAAAGCAAAAGGTGGCTACTCTGAAGAACCTAGAATATTACATATTTTCAGTTGTTTCACACTCTTTTGTTATGTATATAATTCCACATGTGTTAATTCATAGTTTTGATGCCTTCAGTGTGAATCTACAATTTCCATAGCCATGAAAATAAAGAAAACTCTTTGAATGAGAAGGTGTGTCCAAACTTTTGGTCTGTACTGTATATATGGTCCCACAGCTGGCAGTGCATATCAAAGCAAGAACAAAGCCATCAGGAGGAAATAACTGCCTGCTAACCTCAGAGACAGAATTGTGTGGAGAAGCAGATCTGGATATGGATACAATAAATTTCTACTGGAACGAACAGGATACTTCCTAGAGCTTGCCTCCTTACCAAACTAACTATTTAGAGGAAAAGGGCCTTGTTAAAAGAGGTTATCGGGAACCAAGTGGTCTGGTTAAGCTCCAAAAATACTGTGTGCAGATGGGAGAATCTTCCAGAAGGTTTACTATCACTTCAGCACTCTACTAATCTGGGTTTTATGGCAGAATGGTCAGAAAGAAGGCTCTCCTCAGTAACAGACCCTTGAAATCTCCCCTGGAGTTTTCAATAAAAGCAACTAAAAGACCCTCAGACTGCAGGGAAACAACACTCCTGGTCTGAAAAAACTTTTTGGCCTCAATTCTAAGAGACATGTCTGCAGAAAATCAGGTATTGCTCATTACTTGCCCAATACCACCCCGACAGTGAAAAATGGTGATTGCAGCATAATTCTGTGTGGGTCTTTTTCAGCTGCTGGGACAGGGAGACTGGTCATGGTTGAGGGAAAGTTAAGTGGAGCAAAGGACGGATATATTCTTAATGAAAACCTGATCCAGAATGCTCTGGACCTCAGACTGAGCCGAAGTTTAATCTTTCATCAAGACAATGACCCAAAGCACACAGCCAAGACAACACAGGAGTGGCTTAGGGATAACTCTCTGAATGTCCTTGAGTGGCCCAGACAGAGCCCTGACTTGAACATCTCTGAAAAGACCTGAAAATGGCTGTCGACTGATGATCCCCATCCAACCTGATAGAGCTTGAGAGGATCTGCAGAGAAAAATGGTGGGGTAAACCCCAAATCCAGATGTGAAAACAATGTTACATCATACTCATTATTGTACTGCTCTTCAGCACTTCGGCAAACAAACTGTCTTCTGTTCAGACAACTATTTCAAATTTTGACTCATCAGTCCCTAGCACCGGCTGCCATTTTATGCACCACAGTTCCTATGCTTTCAAGCATACTTGAGTCACTTGACCTCGTTTCCACTCAACTATGCACGAAAATATAGTAACTGCTGTGCAGACAAATGGCAGCAGGAATAACTGAAATAAAAATAATTCAAATAGAATATTATAAGCATTTGGACTACTTCTTACGCTGAACAATTTCATTAATAACTGCACTTTGTATCACAACCTAAGCTTTGGTGAACACGTCGATACTTGATGACTTGGCCAACGATAAAAGTGTGAAGGTGATATTGGGTGTAACTGTTTTCTCTTCTTTTATTATGAAACAAAAAGAATGATTTAACCCAATTTATTTTAAAAAAGACATTTCCTTCAAACACCTATTCCCCAGCATTAACTTGAGCTCTGCTTTTCATATTGCTGTCAACGCACAGACTGGGAAAGCGGTTGGGTAAGCTTAGATAAACATGAGCCGGGCATAGCCTGCTAATTCACAAGGCCTTTCTTCCTCTCGCTGGGATCTGCAGCAGTCATATTTATAATGTGACAGAGTGTAAGCACCTGTCACCAGTTGGGTGTTTATTTACTAATATGTAGTCCCTTGTAGCTTCTGACCGGTGAAAGACCATTCAATGGTATGTGCTCTCTGCATTTAAGCAGCAGCTTTTCTTTGGACTGAGCTTTGAAGAAAAGCAAGTCGTTGAGATACAGTTGCAGTCTTTTTTAGAAGCCACTGGCTGCTGCACGAAGAGTTTTTCTCATGAAATATTTCCTGTTTGTGAAATACCTAAACTTTCCCAAAGTAAATGACACCTTCTTTAAACAACAGCCACTGTGCATGTTAAATAGCAGGTTTAACTACCTCGGCATTTTTATTCATATATTTTTTTTCATAATAAATTCATATTTTTAAAATAGATTTCAGTCACTCACTCTACAGCCTGCTCTGAGAGAACATCCTTCATATTCAACATATGTCCTCAGCTTTGTGAGATGTCACAGGAAGACATTTTTATTTCTTTTAAATTATTGAGGGAGATTTATCAAAACTATCTAATAATAAAACTGGCCTTGTTACCCTTAGTACCCAGTAAGATCTAAGAGTAGTGTTTGGCTGCTGAGGTCAGCAAATTGTTCTCTTAGGCTACATTCACACGACAATGAAAAAAACAAGTGTTAGAAACAGCAAACTGTCAATTTTTAACGGTAGTTTTTTCAATGATGCCTTTCAGAAAAAATTGTCATAAAAAATGGACGCCTTGCATTGTATAGGGGTTGTCGGTCCATGAAAACAGGCAAAATAGGACAAATCCTTTTTTTGATACGTGTTAATCACAGGCTATTAAAAAATGGCCGTATGACTAGACCCGTAAGGGAGACTTATCAAAACTGGTGTAAAGGAAAACTGGCTAAGTTGCCCATAACCACCAATCAGATTTCACTTTTCATTTCAACCCCACTGTAACAGCTGTGATTGGAGGAAACTCAAATCCTGGCTGTTTAACCATGGTGATGCCTAGGAATTACTGACAGCTTTGGACCTAATGTAGGTCCCCAGGGCTGTTTAGTAGTTTGACCAAAAATTCTGTAAATAAATGAAAATGACAAAAGTCTTGTTAGTTGTTTTTAAATATTTTATCAAATTTGAGGGATTTTTGGGGACTATGTATGCAGATTGGCTGTTTCCAATAAGAAAAGTTAAATGCGCCTCTAATGCCTCCAATTGGATAATAGCTATTCTATAGGTCATTATTTGACCTTTAAACTGGCTTTGAAACATAAATTAGTATTATAGTCCAGTTTTGGGGTGATTGTCCTTCTTTGGAAAGAGAGCTAATTTGCATACCCTTTTTCCCAGATGAGCATTTCCTGGCCCATAAGACTCCTTATGCCAACTAAGTACTCTCCACAAGGATAAATAGTATCCTCAGGATCCCGACAAAGGCCTCTCACTCAGTTAATCCAATTCCCTTTAATCTGCACTGATGAGGGGCAATCACCCTGAAATAGTTTTTTTTTTGCAGATAAGGCACTGAGTTTGCTATATTCTTATATTTTGTGTCAAGGCCTGTTTAAAAGGTTGAACATTGTGTTATAGGATTGCTATCTTCCAATGGCTGGCACAGCTTTCTTTACTTTTTGGAAAGAAAGGCAATTTGCATACCGCTTTTCCCTGAAAAACACTGCATGTCCTATAAGATTGCTTATGCCCACTAGGCGTACTTAAGTGTCCCCAGGATTTGTGATAAAAATACACCCCATCAAAAATGATGTGTTACAAAATAAAAAGCACCAACAAAAACAGTTGTAAAGAACGCTTTCAAAACTGTTAAAATTAATAATTTTAAAAGCATTTAAAAAGCAGCAAAAATTGTGTGTGAAGGAATCCTATATACAGGTCCTTAAAAAAAAAAGAATTAGCATATTGTGATAAAGTTCATTATTTTCTGTAATGTACTGATAAACATTAGACTTTCATATATTTTAGATTCATTACACACAACTGAAGTAGTTCAAGCCTTTTATTGTTTTAATATTGATGATTTTGGCATACAGCTCATGAAAACCCAAAATTCCTATCTCAAAAAATTTGCACATCATGAAAAGGTTCTCTAAACGAGCTATTAACCTAATCATCTGAATCAACTAATTAACTCTAAACACCTGCAAAAGATTCCTGAGGCTTTTAAAAACTCCCAGCCTGGTTCATTACTCAAAACCGCAATCATGGGTAAGACTGCCGACCTGACTTCTGTCCAGAAGGCCATCATTGACACCCTCAAGCAAGAGGGTAAGACACAGAAAGAAATTTCTGAACGAATAGGCTGTTCCCAGAGTGCTGTATCAAGGCACCTCAGTGGGAAGTCTGTGGGAAGGAAAAAGTGTGGCAGAAAACGCTGCACAACGAGAAGAGGTGACCGGACCCTGAGGAAGATTGTGGAGAAGGACCGATTCCACCTGCGGAAGCAGTGGACTGAGTCTGGAGTAGAAACATCCAGAGCCACCGTGTACATACGTGTGCAGGAAATGGGCTACAGGTGCCGCAGGTCAAGACACTTTTGAACCAGAAACAGCGGCAGAAGCGCCTGACCTGGGCTACAGAGAAGCAGCACTGGACTGTTGCATGTCATTCGGAAATCAAGGTGCCAGAGTCTGGAGGAAGACTGGGGAGAGGGAAATGCCAAAATGCCTGAAGTCCAGTGTCAAGTACCCACAGTCAGTGATGGTCTGGGGTGCCATGTCAGCTGCTGGTGTTGGTCCACTGTGTTTTATCAAGGGCAGGGTCAATGCAGCTAGCTATCAGGAGATTTTGGAGCACTTCATGCTTCCATCTGCTGAAAAGCTTTATGGAGATGAAGATTTCATTTTTCAGCACGACCTGGCACCTGCTCACAGTGCCAAAACCACTGGTAAATGGTTTACTGACCATGGTATTACTGTGCTCAATTGGCCTGCCAACTCTCCTGACCTGAACCCCATAGAGAATCTGTGGGATATTGAGAAGAGAAAGTTGAGAGACGCAAGACCCAACACTCTGGATGAGCTTAAGGCCGCTATCGAAGCATCCTGGGCCTCCATAACACCTCAGCAGTGCCACAGGCTGATTGCCTCCATGCTACGCCGCATTGAAGCAGTCATTTCTGCAAAAGGATTCCCGACCAAGTATTGAGTGCATAACTGAACATAATTATTTGAAGGTTGACTTTTTTTGTATTAAAAACACTTTTCTTTTATTGGTCGGATGAAATATGCTAATTTTTTGAGATAGGAATTTTGGGTTTTCATGAGCTGTATGCCAAAATCATCAATATTAAAACAATAAAAGGCTTGAACTACTTCAGTTGGTGTGTAATGAATCTAAAATATATGAAAGTCTAATGTTTATCAGTACATTACATAAAATAATGAACTTTATCACAATATGCTAATTTTTTTAGAAGGACCTGTATATATATTTTCACATGGAAGTAATACAGTCACAACAACCTCCTGTGGTTTTATTGAACTGAACATGGTTCCTTGGTAAGCTAAGTTGAGGTCAGTAGAACTACAGGGGTTTGAGTGCTGAGGCAATAATCTAGACATTACAATACGGCCATAATACGTGACACTGACCTTGTTATGATCTCAATATCTGAGAACAAATGATTTGTAAAAATATAACTCAGAATTCCTCAGGATTAACAACGTTTTCTTGCTTGGTTGGGTCACTCCACATCCTAGAAGGATTATTTCCATATAAATTGTGAAAATAGTAAACCGAAACCTCAGTCACAATGTAATGTACAAAAAATTAACTAGTGCGTCAAATTGCATCTTGTAGACAGTCCTCACAAATCTGTCTCTACAAAGCTACTTTACCCAGGTGCATAAACTCAATTTATAAAGTGCCACGTACAAATGTCTTGTTATCTTTACAATCATCCAACCATCTCCTAGGAGCAAGTATTAATAACTTCTTCCTATATTAATGATAGTTTAGGCAGTTTTGTTGCATAATTTACTTGTTAAGATGACAATCATCCTTAATGGCATGCGATTAAGCACATTTCTATGTATAATTAGCTCTAATTAAATGTGAAATTAATGATTATTTTGAAGAAAAAAGTAGCACTGCTATATTATGGTATTTTCTTTTTGCAGTATGCGTTGATAACTTATTCCTAGAGGTTGACAGAGATAGGGTTGAAAGGCTGTGTGGCCCATAACTGTGAAGGGCTTTGATTTCTTGCCAGTGTGGAAAGCATACTGTAGAATTGGATGTTAACCCATCCAACTTGACTGCTCTGATAAAGTTTTGGGCTATAACTGTAGTAGCGTCCACAGAAAAGGAACGTGATCATGACCAACAAAGTAAATTGTGGCAATGTGGCTTTACTGTATTGTCATGCACCTTGGTCTATAATTTTTGGAGACCTTTTTTATTATTAAGACTTTTTTGTTTATGCCATTGAATTATTAAAATTTCCTGAGGGATAATGGTCCTTAACTTGTTTAACGTGTTCTGTATAATACTCCATTCATAAGTATATTGTACTTGAGACAATAAATGTTATAGCCAGTGGTTGGTAGTTGGCCGTGTCACTGCATTATTGCCTTCTGCTCATTAGAAGAACAAGAAGGAGAGTACAAAGAAGGAGAGCACACTGTACTATTATAGTGGGTGGTATCCTTCCATGCAGTGCAGCTCTACACACCCTCACTAGGGCACATTTACTAAGCTAAGTCTGACAGAATTCTGAGTTATGGAAAAAAAAAGTGTACATACTTTCCCCCAGATGTATTATGTGCTTTAGACACTTTTTATGCATCAATAGACGACATGGCTTAGAGGGAATGTTATGGCAGAGTAGAGGGTGCCATGGTTTTAAATGAGCCACACTGTGCTGAAAGTTGGTATAAAAATATTGGTCTAATGTAATCCAGCCAAGAGGGGGCATAAAGTTAGCCAAAAGTGTCTAAAAATGCGCCAAATTTATCATACAGCTCAAGAATCTGGCAAACAAATTAGCTCATCTGGTCAAGTTCTAAGTTATCAAAATATGACAGTATGAATAAATCTGTCCAATTGTTCTCCAATGCTAAGAAAACTCAAAATAATTGCTTCTACCCAGTGGCGGGGGAGCAAAGGTAACTAAACATGGCTAAGCCCAAATTTCTCTCGTTGTCCTAGTTCATTTTAAATGAAATGCTAGTGTCTCAGATGCGTTAAGCATAGCAATTATTATAGAATATTCTGTCTATGACATGTGCTTACCTTTTTTTCCCCATAAGGTACTGTAACAGGCATCCACATCTTGACATTGTGCTGTGTTTAATTTAAAAGGGTTATCCCATGGGTAATGTAAAAAATTTAAATCAGACATCATATAGTACATAACAAAGAGTTCTAGAGTTATATCAAGCTGGCAACTCAGGAGGCATGTCTTTTTTTCTGCAGCTAAGGGGGCGTGTCCGTGCTCTCCCTATCACAGCTCAAGAGGCAGTTGAAGGATGAAACAAATCATGTTCTGCCATCTCAGTGAGCAGGACAAAGAAAGAATAAAAAAAACAAACAGCAGGTGGCGCTATACAGATACATTTTATTGAATAACTCAGCGGCTATAGAAAATGTTTTATTACATGCAGTTACAAAAGTATTCAGATCCAGGTGCTGGTTTGAAAACTGTAGAATATTTTTAGGACAACACCTTTAAATTAAAACTACCATCAACATTTTTTATCACCTATTCATAGTTTACATGTGAATGTATCTTGTAATTTTTATTTGCAACAGGTACTGTAGATAGTTTTCTGGATATACTGTACTTTTTTTTAAGTTACTTTCTGTCCTGGCTCTTTAACCTCCTCTTTTGTTTGGACTTTTAGCATGGCAGACCATTTACTCTGACCAGGTCTAACAAAGAAACAATAAAGGCATCACACTGCTATTCTAAATTCTACATCTACTATTATACTCACAGATAATATCTTTCCTTCACAGCAGCAGTAAATTATCAATGAAATCCATGACTATATAGGAATTTTATCTCTCTCTACTGATTGCTGCAGAAGGGCAATAGTAACATAGTAACATAGTACATAAGGCCGAAAAAAGACATTTGTCCATCCAGTTCGGCCTGTCATCCTGCAAGTTGATCCAGAGGAAGGAAAAAAAAAACTGTGAGGTAGAAGCCAATTTTCCTCACTTTAGGGGAATAAAAAATTCCTTCCCGACTCCAATCAGGCATTCAGAATAACTCCCTGGATCAACGATCTCTCTCTAGTAGCTATAGCTATAGCTCCAGAAATACATCCAGGCCCCTCTTGAATTCCTTTATTGTACTCACCATCACCACCTCCTCAGGCAGAGAGTTCCATAGTCTCACTGCTCTTACCGTAAAGAATCCTCTTCTATGTTTGTGTACAAACCTTCTTTCCTCCAGACGCAGAGGATGTCCCCTCGTCACAGTTATAGTCCTGGGGATAAATAGATCATGGGATAGATCTCTGTACTGACCCCTGATATATTTATACATATTAATTAGATCTCCCCTCAGTCGTCTTTTTTCTAAAGTGAATAACCCTAATTTTGATAATCTTTCAGGGTACTGTAGTTGCCCCATTCCAGTTATTACTTTAGTTGCCCTCCTCTGGACCTTCTCCAGCTCTGCTATGTCTGCTTTGTTCACTGGAGCCCAGAACTGTACACAGTACTCCATGTGTGGTCTGACTAATGATTTGTAAAGTGATAGGACTATGTTCTCATCTCGGGCATCTATGCCCCTTTTGATGCAACCCATTATCTTATTGGCCTTGTCAGCAGCTGCCTGACACTGTTTTTTGCAGCTTAGTTTGCTGTTTATTAAAATTCCTAGATCCTTTTCCATGTCAGTGTTACCGAGTGTTTTACCATTTAATAAGTACGGGTGACTTGCATTTTTCCTTCCCATGTGCATAACTTTACATTTGTCAGTGTTAAACCTCATTTGCTACTTATCTGCCCAAGCCTCCAATCTATCCAGATCCCTCTGTAGTAGTATACTGTCCCCTTCAGTGTTAATTACTTTACATAGTTTAGTGTCATCTGCGAAAATTGATATTTTACTATGCAAGCCTTCTACAAGATCATTAATAAATATATTGAAGAGAATAGGGCCCAATACTGACCCCTGAGGTACTCCACTAGTGACAGTGACCCAATCTGAGTATGTACCATTAATAACCACCCTCTGTTTTCTATCATTGAGCCAGTTACTTACCCACTTACAGACGTTTTCTCCCAGTCCGAGCATTCTCATTTTATATACTAACCTTTTATGTGGTACAGTGTCAAATGCTAAGGAGAAGTCCAGATACACGACATCCATTGATTTGCCGCTGTCAAGTCTAGAACTTACCTCCTCATAGAAACTGATTAAATTAGTTTGACATGGCCGATCCCTCACGAAGCCATGCTGATATGGCGTTATTTGCTTATTTCCGTTGAGATGCTCTAATATAGCTCTGCAAATCCCCCCTCATTACTCTTTAAAGGGCCGACACCTTCAGATTTATACTTTTTAGCATTTATATAATTGAAGAATATTTTAGGGTTAGTTTTACTCTCTTTGGCAATTAATCTCTCGGTCTCTAGTTTGGCCGCTTTTATTTGTTTTTTACATGTTCTATTTTTTTCCTTATAGTTTTTCAGTGCTTCCGTGCTACCCTCCTGTTTTAGTGTTTTATATGCTTTATTTTTGTCATTTATTGCTTTCTTTACAGTTCTGTTTATCCACATTGGTTTCTTTTTGTTCCTTAACCTTTTATTCCCATACGGTATGTACCTCTCACAATGAGATTTTAGGATGCTTTTAAAGATATCCCATTTTGTGGCTGTATTTTTATTTGTGAGGACTTTATCCCATTTAGTTGGGCCTATGGCCTCTCTTAGTTGGCTAAATTTAGCTTTTTTGAAGTTTGGTATTTTTGTTCCTCCCTGTAGAAACGCTCTTTTGAATGATAGTTGGAAGGTTATTACTTTGTGGTCACTATTTCCCAGGTGTCCCCCAACCTGCACGTCTGTTGTGTTTAATTTATGTCATAGAGCTGCTGAAGGGAGAAAGAACAAAAAAATCATAATTTTTTTTATTATTATTGAGTTTAAAAAAATTACCCAATTTTTGATGAAAGTGTCCGATTTTAATGTGTAATACATAGTGACATATGTTCTCCTCTAGGTGAGTACTATTAGAACACTGAAAATGTAGCTCATGGGTAGGAAACCAGTCAATTTGGATCTACTAATCTCTGACAAGAACTGAGTAGGTCACAATGCTTTAAAAAGGAGTTTCTGTGTTAATGATATTGATGACCAATCATCAAGATAGATCATCAATATCAGTTTTTTGAGGGTTCGACACCAGGCACCACCACCAATCATCTGTTCCCTGCAGCCTTCTGGCGCCAGAACTTGCACTTTGAACAGAGCTGGAAGTACAGCGCCATCCAAAGTGTAGTGGTCATGCCAGGTTAGGGTATGTTCACGTCTTTATTGGAGGGTTAGTCACATAAATTTTCAAAAATATCAGAGACAAAAGTCCTGCATACAGTTCCTTCCACACAGCTAGTTACATAGATACTCCTCCTTTATGAATATATCATCACAGGTAATAAGAAAGAGCTGCATGGGCATGGTCATGTGGCCACAGAACTGTGGATATGGAGCAAAGGTAAAAAAAAATACATTGCAAAATTACAGCTACCTTCATAAATGATTATTTTAAAGCAGGGATGCCCAACCTGCGGCCCTCCAGCTGTTTCAAAACTACAACTCCCAGCATCCCTGGACAGCCTACAGCTATCAGCCGACAGCAGGGCATGATGGGAATTGTAGTTTTATAACAGCTGGAGGACCGCAGGTTGAGCATCCCTGTTTTAAAGGATGTCTGTGCAAACCAGAAAACCCCTTTAAGTGCTTTAAATCTGTTGGATTTGCTTTACTTTTACAGATATATTCGTGTCGGTACCTTTTCTCAAGGCCTGTGGTTGCACAGATAATACATTCTCCCTATGTAACAATAAATAGAATAGTTATCTAATATATGTGAACCCCAATACCTCTGTTTGCTACAGTAATGATTTTGGTCTTTTTGGCATCATAGTCAGGCGTATTGTTCATTTAACATAACATGGAATGTTAAAAACAATTTCAGGACTCCCTTCCATAGTTGTAATGAGCAAAGCAGCACCAGCAAATGAATTAAAAACACATAAAAAATACATTATTTAAATAATGTCTTTCTTGTGCCAATATTTTCACAAATAATCTCCTTGTCCTTGGAATGTACTTTTTAGCAGAATTAACAGTTATTATTTATCTGCACAATTTAGATATATTTCAGTAATTTTCAGTAAGTAAGCTTGATTTTTGTATGAAAAATAATAGTAGTTTTTGCTGAATATTTTTAGGATATTGATTGTTCCACTGAAGTTATTACCCATTTTAATAATAAAAAAAAGTGTTTAGGATCATTTACTCTCATTAGTATATCTATATGTCTAATTGTGATCCTAAATGATAAGCAAAGGACATTAAAGGAACCTTTAGCCAGGGATTACAAAGGCTCAAACAGATTAACCCCTTAACACAAAATTACTTACAGGCAATGTTCTCTCTAAGCCTTTGCCCCCCTTTCACAATGTATCACCCAGCTACCTAACTCAGCAACTGCAATCTGTTATTGAGGGTGCATTCCCATGTAGCAACCACAGGGTAAACTTGCGATACCTTAGTATATGGAGGGGTGGCTCCACATATGTAGGATTTACCTACATATGTGGATTTACCAGACTCCTGTGAATATGCCATAAAAGTTTTATTTGAAGTCCTATGTAACACCAAAGACTACACAGTGATAACTCTCTGAATGCAGATAATAAAGTAGATGTTACCTGCAGTCCTATGTAACACCACAGGTAACACAGTGATAACCCACTGGGTACAGATAACGTAGTAGATGTCTCCTGCAAGGACAGGCCATTTTGTGGCCCACTGCTGGTTATGGTAGTCAGGACAGAAGGATGTTTTGTTTGGGACTTCGAGTTGGCGCCACCTCTAGCAGCAGCGTGTCTAGAGAGGGGAGGTGACACCAACTTTGAGCCCTGCAAAGAATGTCCTGATGCCAGTGGACACTATAGCTTGTGCCTGTTCTGAGTTCTCAAGTTGCCCAAACTGGCAATGCACACAGAGAAAACTGTCTACATTGTAGATGTGGGTGGCCCTAGAATTCAGAACATGCACAGTGTAACTTAAAGTCCCTGTCGGCTGTGGAGAAGAGCAGGCCTATATCGGACCTACGAGTCTCTTAATGGGGACTATGGAAGCTGCATGGCTGCCAAACCTTAAAAAAAACACTGCTTACTGGTACATTATTTGCGTTAAGGGTATGTATGGAGCAGGCTCACAAGCTGAGCTTGCTCCATACCTTGCGGGTGCAGGCTGTATAATACAGCAGACACTCGACCACAATGATTGGGATTGGAGATAACACCAATCCAAGTAATTTAACCCCTGAGATGCCACACTCAATATCAACAGCAGCATCTGAGTCTTTAGACAGAGCATTTAGACCAGGCATATCAAACTGCGGCCCTCCAGCTGTTGTAAAACTACAACTCCCACAATGCCCTGCTGTAGGCTGATACCTGTAGGCTGTCTGGGCATGCTGGGAGTTGTAGTTTTGCAACAGCTGGAGGGCCGCAGTTTGAAATGCCTGATTTAGACAGAGAGATGGGGTTCCGCTGTCCACTGATCAGAGCCCGCACCACTTAAATTGGTTGGTATGTAAAGGCTCCCAGCCTTGTCATAGAAAGCCGCCTGTAAAAATCTCATAGATTGCAATAGTACCCTAAAGCAGTCTATGGTACAAGTGATCTGATATCCCTAAGGGGACTTAAGATGACAGTAATATATATATATATATATATATATATATATATATATATTTTTTTTTTTTTTTTTAAATAAAATAAAAATACAGAAATAATAAAAATTCTAATCACCCTTCTTTCCCATTTTACAAATAAAAATAAACAATTAAATATATACATAATTGGCATTGCCGTATAAAAAAAATGCCTATTAAAGTATAAAAATATTGAAATATTTTTCCTGTGTGGTTAATGCCATAATGAAGAAAACACATAAAAATACACAATTCACCATTTTTTGATCACCTTATCCCCACACAAAATTTAATAAAAAGAATATATACAGTACAGACCAAAAGTTTGGACACACCTTCTCATTCAAAGAGTTTTCTTTATTTTCATGACTATGGAAATTGTAGATTCACACTGAAGGCATCAAAACTATGAATTGACACATGTGGGAATATATACATAACAAAAAAGTGTGAAACAACTGAAAATATGTCATATTCTAGGTTCTTCAGAGTAGCCACCTTTTGCTTTGATTACTGCTTTGCACACTCTTGGCATTCTCTTGATGAGCTTCAAGAGGTAGTCACCTGAAATGGTCTTCCAATAGTCTTGAAGGAGTTCCCAGAGATGCTTAGCACTTGTTGGCCCTTTTGCCTTCACTCTGCGGTCCAGCTCACCCCAAACCATCTCAATTGGGTTCAGGTCCGGTGACTGTGGAGGCCAGGTCATCTGGCGCAGCACCCCATCACTCTCCTTCATGGTCAAATAGCCCTTACACAGCCTGGAGGTGTGTTTGGGGTCATTGTCCTGCTGAAAAATAAATGATGGTCCAACTAAACGCAAACCGGATGGAATAGCATGCCGCTGCAAGATGCAGTGGTAGCCATGCTGGTTCAGTATGCCTTCAATTTTGAATAAATCCCCAACAGTGTCACCAGCAAAGCACCCCCACACCATCACACCTCCTCCTCCATGCTTCATGGTGGGAACCAGGCATGTAGAGTCCATTCATTCACCTTTTCTGCGTCGCACAAAGACACGGTGGTTGGAACCAAAGATCTCAAATTTGGACTCATCAGACCAAAGCACAGATTTCCACTGGTCTAATGTCCATTCCTTGTGTTCTTTAGCCCAAACAAGTCTCTTCTGCTTGTTGCCTGTCCTTAGCAGTGGTTTCCTAGCAGATATTCTACCATGAAGGCCTGATCCTGATTCACACAGTCTCCTCTTAACAGTTGTTCTAGAGATGTGTCTGCTGCTAGAACTCTGTGTGGCATTGACCTGGTCTCTAATCTGAGCTGCTGTTAACCTGCGAGACTGGTGACTCGGATGAACTTATCCTCCGCAGCAGAGGTGACTCTTGGTCTTCCTTTCCTGGGGCGGTCCGCATGTGAGCCAGTTTCTTTGTAGCGCTTGATGGTTTTTGTGACTGCACTTGGGGACACTTTAAAAGTTTTCCCAATTTTTCAGACTGACTGACCTTCATTTCTTAAAGTAATGATGGCCACTCGTTTTTCTTTACTTAGCTGCTTTTTTCTTGCCATAATACAAATTCTAACAGTCTATTCAGTAGGACTATCCGCTGTGTATCCACCTGACTTCTCCACAACGCAACTGATGGTCCCAACCCCATTTATAAGGCAAGAAATACCACTTATTAAACCTGGCAGGGCACACCTGTGAAGTGAAAACCATTTCAGGTGACTACCTCTTGAAGCACATCAAGAGAATGCGAAGAGTGTGCAAAGCAGTAATCAAAGCAAAAGGTGGCTAATTTGAAGAAACTAGAATATGACATATTTTCAGTTGTTTCACACTTTTATGTTATGTATATAATTCCACATGTGTTAATTCATAGTTTTGATGCCTTCAGTGTGAATCTACAATTTTCATAGTCATGAAAATAAAGAAAACTCTTTGAATGAGAAGGTGTGTCCAAACTTTTGGTCTGTACTGTATATATATCCCATATACAGTGGATATAAAAAGTCTACACACCCCTGTTAAAATGTCAAGTTTCTGTGATGTAAAAAATTAGAGAAAGATAAATCATTTCATAACTTTTTTCACCTTTAATGTGACCTATAAACTTTACCACTCAATTGAAAAACAAACTGAAATCTTTTAGGCAGAGGGAAAAAAAATATATAAAAATAAAATAATATGGTTGCATAAGTGTGCACCCCCCTAAACTAATACTTTGTTGAAGTACCTTTTGATTTTATTACAGCACTCGGCCTTTTTGGGTATGAGTTTATCAGCATGGCACATTTTGACTTCACAAGATTTGCCCACTCTTCTTTGCAAAAACACTCAGATTGCGAGGACATCTCCAGTGCACAACCCTCTTCAGATCACCCTACAGATTTTCAATTGGATTCAGGTCTGGGCTTTTGCTGGGCCATTCCAAAACTTTAGTCTTCTTCTGGTGAAGCCATTCCTTTGTTGATTTGGATGTATGCTTTGGGTCGTTGTCATGCGGAAAGATGAAGTTCCTCTTCATGTTCAGCTTTCTAGCAGAAGCCTGAAGGTTTTGTGCCAATATTGACTGATATTTAGAACTGTTCATAATTCCCTCTAGCTTAACTAAGGCCCCAGTTCTAGCTGAAGAAAAACAGCCCCATGATGCTGCGACCACCATGCTTCACTGTGGGTATGGTGTTCTTTTGGTGATTTGCAGTGTTGTTTTTGCGCCAAACATATCTTTTGGAATTATGTCCAAACAGTTCAATCTTGGTTTCATCAGACCATAACACCTTTTCTCACATGCTTTTGGGAGACTTCAGATGTGTTTTTGCAAAATGTAGCCTGGCTTGGATGTTTTTCTTCGCAAGAAAAGGCTTTCGTCTTGCCACTCTACCCCATAACCAAGACATATGAAGAATACGGGAGATTGTTGTCACATGTACCACACAGCCAGTACTTGACAGATATTCCTGCAGCTCCTTTAATGTTGCTGTAGGCCTCTTGGTAGTCTCCCAGACCAGATTTCTTCTTGTCTTTTCATCAATTTTGGAGGGACGTCCAGTTCTTGGTAATGTCACTGTTGTGCCATATTTTCTCCACTTGATGATGACTGTCTTCACTGTGTTCCATGGTATATCTAATGCCTTGGAAATTCTTTTGTACCCCTCTCCTGACTGATACCTTTTAACAATGAGATCCCTCTGATGCTTTGGAAGCTTTCTGTGGACCATGACTTTTGCTGTGGGATGTGACTAAGAAAATTTCAGGAAAGACCAAATAGAGCAGCTGAACTTTATTTGGGGTTAATCAGAGGCACTTTAAATGATGGCAGGTGTATGCTGACTCCTATTTAACATGATTTTGAATTTGATTGCTTAATTCTGAACACAGCAACATCCCCAGTTATAAGTGGGTGTGCACACTTATGCAACCACAGTATTTTAGTTTTTTTTTGTTTTCTTCCCTCCACCTAAAAGATTTCAGTTTGTTTTTCAATTGATTTGTACAGTTTATAGGTTAAAGGTGGAAAAAGTTCTGAAATGATTTATCTTTGTCTCATTTTTTTACAGCTCAAAAACCTGACATTTTAAGAGGGGTATGTAGATTTTTTATATCCACTGTATATATATCCCAAAAATATAGCAATAAAAACTATAGCTCGCCCTTCAAAAAATAAGCCCTCACACAGCTCTGTAGATAGAAATATAAAAAAAGTTATGAGTGTCAGGTTTATTTTTTTTTAAATAGTAAATCTTAATCAAAACTCCCTAAATTTGTTATGGCTTACGCTGCAAGCATACTGACCTGCAAAAAAAGGTTGTATGTCATTTTAGCGCATAGTGAACACAAAAAATAACAAGAGATCTTGATGGAGGTTTTTTTTCAGTTTTACCAAAGATTTATTTTTCCATTTTGCAATACAAGATATAGTTAATTAAATAGTGCCATTAAGAAATACAACTTGTTGTACAAAAATAAGCCCTCATATGGCTGTGAAACCAAAAATGAAAAAAAAATGTATGTGTCTTGGAAGGTTAAAAAGGGGGAAACAAAAACGCTAAAACAAAAATTGGTCTGGTCCTTAAAATGTTTTTCCAAGCTTAAGATATTGATGACCTATCCTTAGGATAGAGGATTAATATCAAATCGGTGACATTTGACATCCCACACTCCCAACAATCAGCCGTTCCCTGCAGCCTCTAGTGCTGGAAATAATGCCTTAGGCTACTTTCAAACTAGCGCTAATATTTTCTTGTATTAAGATCTGTCAAAAATACCAATACCGGAAGAAAAAAAGCTTCCGTTTTGTCCCCATTCATTGTCAACTGGGACAAAATGTAACTGAACAGAACGGAATTCTCCAAAATGCATTCCATTCTCATGCAAAATTCCATTCTCATACCGGAGATTTCGTCCTGAGATGCAGAGCAAGACTGATCTGTCATGACCCACAATGCAAGTCAATGGAGACGGATCCGCAATACACCCGGCCAGCACCCCCATAGAAATGCCTATTTTTGTCCGCAATTCCGGACAAGAATAGGACATGCTCTATTTTCTTGCTGAGCTGCGGACCGGAAGATCAGGGCCGCGCTCCGGAAATGCAGATGCGGAGAGCACACAGTGTGCTCTCCGCCTCTCTTCTGGACCCATAGAGAATGAATGGGTCTGCACCCATTCCGGATAATTGCGGAACGGATGTGGACACATTCTATGGACGTCTGAATGGAGCCTAAATCTGTTGAATCTGGATGGAAATTTCTATTGTGTATTGCCAGCTCTACGTAATTCCCTATTCAGTAAACCTGGCCTTAGAGAACGCTTGAAAAAAGTTCGATTAATTTCCTTTTAATGGGAAAATGCAGCATTTATTTAAAACTTTAGTGGGATTGTCCCATCAGGACAACCCCCTATTTATATGCTCCATTAGGGCATATGGACATCATAGAAGAGTCCCGCTGTTGACATGAACGAGAGTGAAGAGCAGCTGTTAGGCTGTACCATTTGACATTTTTTTCAGATGTCTCAGGAGATTGAAGGTGTTGCCTTTAATCATAGGTAGGTAAACATATTGCTTATTCTCAACAAACGAACCTATGGTTTGTTACATGCTAGCCATTACATCTCAGGAGCTTCTAGATCCAGACTGAGCCATAGACTCCATCATATATGAAATAATATATGGTTGTAAAAAATAAAGCAGAGTATCTCAGAATATCTAGCGCCCTGAGCAGCATTCCCAACAGGAGTGTGAGTGACACATATATATCACTAGTTAACATATAACTGTTACTACAACTAGTCACTGTACTTTTCTTAAAACTTTTATTGGGCTATTGTATTCATAGCTTATTCCTTTCCTTACCTGCTAAAATGTTCTCTTTTGAACTTCTGTTTTTAAGAAAATGAGTTGTCTACAGCTTACCACTTTGGGTTCTTAATTTTCTTCCTGCTTCCCTTTCCTCCCAACTGTACACATTTATGTTTCTGTCTGCTCTCCCTGGAGCTCTCAGGACGGAGGCTGATAAAAATTCGCAGATGCTTGTAGAAGTCCTAGAGAGGCCACATGTAGGAGGGACACACAAGGAACAGTCAAGCCCAGTTATCACCTCTGGCTCACTCTTTAGTCTGCCAGGCTGCACAGGTCCACAGGGTGACTCATGCATAGCCCGTGACATTCCTGACTGCTTCCTATCCTCTTATTTTCTCTTTCTTCCACCCTCCCATCACCCCCCTCTTCAGTCCTTCTTGTCTCTACTATCCCAATCCTCAGGAGTCACCCATGAGGCCATCCAGTCATACATTGTCCATCAGATATGTTTACTTATTCCGTGACAGCGGACACATCTGGAGCGCATATTCAGGTTATTCTAGTGCCACTAGACACATTCCACAAGATCATTCCAGCAGTTGTTATGGCGATCCTATTCCCTCCAGTGGTTTTCAAGTTGCATGACAAAATCTCACTTGGATGTCAGTTGGGAAAGGGGTACAATCAGGGAAAAGGACTAGTTAATAAGGGATGAGTGCACAGTAATCTACAATATACATACAGTTAGGGAATTTATATACATGTGATATATATATATATATATATATATATATATATTGTAAAGTGCTACGGAATATGGTGATGCTATAGATGCTATATATATATATATATATATATATATATAGTGACACAGTGAGAGGTTTGGTCTGGGAAAACAGGTATTTTCTTCCCAGCATGTGCTGCTGGGCTGATTTACAGCCAGATGAGGTCAAATACCGGACTGGATTTTAAGTGAAATGCCCTGGTCACCCGATGGTTTCTCTCCCTACAAAACTTTAAGCTTTCGTTGAAACACAGGGCAGGCCGGTTACAGGGAAATGCGGATGCCTGTCCCAGGTTCACTGTCTGGTGTGTGTTCACCCCCTCAGGGTTGAACAAGGGGGGGGGGGGTATGAGACACAGTGAGAAGTTTGGTCTGGGAAAACAGGTATTTTCCTCCCATGTGCTCCTGGGCTGATTTACAGCCAGGTGAGGTCAAATACCGGACCGGATTTTAAGTGCCAGTCTGGGTTTTGGCAGCACCTGGCTGTCCTTAAATAGGCAGCGGGCTCAGAAGCCATGTCTCTGTGTTGGGATCTGGGAGTATTGTGTCTGGATGAAGGCTTGTTACCTGAAAACAGGTTGGTACTGCTATGCTCAAGGACTCTTTGAGGCAGAATTGCCGCATGGTGTGAATTACCACCAACACCGCAAGGTGACTTTTTGCTTCATTATGATTGCTTGTTTTGTCACTTGCCTATAGTGTGAATAAAACACTGAACTGTTTTATCCAAAGAACTTGTTGTTGCCTCTATACTGTGTCCGCTAATTCTGTCTACCAGAGTGAAACCCCACAATTGGTGCAGGATGCTTACATGAGCAGCGGGCTGGCGTGAACGCCAATATTTTTGGTTTCTGCATTTTTCAGGTACTGTTGTATGTCATACATTAAACCAGCTGTATTGCAACCCCTAGCATCTACGATTCCTGGAAAGCAGTCTGTGCCGTGATTCCTAAGATGACCCCTGCAGATGACATCGAAACCTACCTGGCAATGTATGAGTAAGTGGCCATCAGGGAAAAGCTACCCCGTGACCAGTGGGCTGAGGTCGTCGCTTCATTCCTCGCATCCGATTCCCAGTGGGTGTATTTTGACTTGCCGAACGATCAAGCGGCCGACTACCAGAAAGTCAATGGTGAGATTATGGCAAGACTGAGGGTGAATGTGTTGGTCCAGGCCCAGCGGGTGCATCAGTGGGGGTTCAACCCGGCTGAGCCTGCAAGACCCCAGTATTATAACTTACTTCACCTCTTGCAAAAATGGCTACAGCCTGATGTCCTGAGTCCCACTGCTATGCTGGATCATCTGTTAGCCGATATGTTCTGCAGGGCTTTGCCATACCCTCTCCAGCACTGGAACGGTCAGGTGTCTCCTAGCAATGCCCTTGAGATGGTGGACCTGTTAGAAATCTATGAAGCTACCAGGAATATAAAGGAGGGTTCTGTCGGGAAGGGGTCGTCAAACCCCGGAAATCTCCGACCCAAGCCCGGAGATTTCAGCGGATAAAACCCTCCCGGGATGTACCTGGCTCTGATAATTTTGGTACCGCCCAAAGTCAGGACCAAACACTATCCCGCGCCTGGGAAAATGTGTTAGTAGTAGAGGCAGAGTCAGTGTTTCCCCGTTTTGTGCTTCATCAGGATATGTTGTATCGAGTAAACGAACTACGGGGTGAGCCTATTGAACAGTTGGTGGTCCCCAAGGCTTATTGCAAGCTTGTGTTAGATCTAGCCCACCAACACGTTCTCGGTGGGTCACCTGGGGCTTCAGAAAACTTAGGATTGCATTCTACAGCAGTTTTACTGGCCCAGCATATTCAAAGAAGTGGAAGAGTTTTGTAAGTCTTGCCCGACCTGCCAGATAACTAGCCCCAGCCACATTTCCATAGTCCCCTAGTACCTTTCCCGATTATTGAGGAACCGTTTGACCGAATAGCTATGGACCTCATAGGCCCAGTACCGAAGTCTGCCAGAGGGCATCAACACATCTTAGTCATTCTAGACTACGCCACTCAGTACCCAGAGGCGGTGCCACTGCGACATACCTCGGCCAAACTCATAGCTAATGAATTAATGGAGCTGTTTTCCCGAGTAGGACTACCTAAAGAGGTTATGACCGACTAAGAGACCCCTTTTATGTCCAAGATGATGAGGGAACTCTGCAAGTTGCTGCACATAAAACAGCTAATGACGTGCGTTTACCATCCACAAACGGATGGTCTGGTAGAAAGGTTTAACCAAACATTAAAAAATATGTTGAAAAGGGTGGTGGCTAAATATGGAAAGGACTGGGACCTCCTTCTGCCCTATCTCATGTTCGCAGTGCGAGAGGTACCCCAGGCCTCTACTGGGTTCTCGCCCTTCAAACTGCTATATGGAAGACACCCTTGCAGTCTCTTGGATGTGTCCAAAGAGGCGTGGGAACAACAAACCACTCCACATAAAAGTGTCATTGAGTATGTTACCCAGATGCAAGATCGGATAGAGACAGTGTTGCCCTTTGTAAGGGAGCATATAGAGGCAGCTCAACGAGCCCAGAGTAGGGTCTATAATCGGCAGGCTCGGTCTGGATCTTTAACCCTGGTGAACAGATTTTGGTTCTGATGCCGACCATGGACAGTAAGTTCCTGTCTAGGTGGCAGGGGTCCTACAAGATACTTGAGAAAATTGGAGATGTAAACTACAAGGTACACCAGCCAGGGCAGCGAAAGCCAGAGCAGGTTTACCATGTGAATTTACTCAAACCGTGGAAAGATAGGGGAACCTGTGCAGAAGACAGTCTGTGGCCGGGTTTTCTAGGAGAAGAGTTACTGGCCCCTCTGTCTGATGCAAAAGAGGCGGCTGTCACAGTAAAAATTGCTGACAGCCTCTCCTCTAAACAGACTCAGGAGGCCAGTGAGTTCATTAGTCAGAACACGGATGTGTTCTCGGACCTCCCTGGATGCACTTCCATAATCCAGCATGACATTGTCACTGACCCTCAGGAAAAAGTCTGATTAAAACCATACTGAGCCATATCGGAGGAGGTGCAGCTGATGTTGCAGCTAGACGTCATTGAGTAGTCAAAATGTGAGTGGGCCAGTCTTATAGTATTGATACCGAAGCCAGACGGAACATTGCGGTTATGTAACGACTTTCGAAAACTTAACAAGGTTTCCAAATTTGATGCGTATCCCATGCCCTGGGTGGATGAGCTCATCGAGAGGTTAGGACAAGCCCGGTATTTTTCTGTTTTGGACCTCACGAAAGAGTACTGGCAGGTGCCCTTAACAGAGGCTGACAAAGAGAAAAAACTGCCTTCATCACACCTGAAGGGCTGTATCAATATAAGGTCTTACCCTTTGGTCTGCATGGTGCCCCCGCCACTTTTCAGCGACTAATCGACATTGTGCTTTGTCCACATCGTCCCAAAGTGCAGGCTGTAGTAGACTCCCTTCGGAAAGCTGGCTTAACCACTAACCTCAAAAAAGTGCGATAGGGTTTGAATAGTCTAAGTACCTGGGGTATGTCATTGGGCGCGGAGTCCAAACCTAAAGTGAACAAAATAGAGGCGATACGGAATTTGCCCCGACGTGTCACCACTAGGCAAATAAAGTGGTTTGTTCCCCACTTTGCTACTCTAGCCGTGCCCTGGACAGGACTCTTAAAGAGACACAAGTCAATGATGGTTCGCTGGCATGATCGGGCGGAAGAGGCTTTCTCCGCTTTGAAGTTTGGTGACGCCCGACTTCAAAAGAGAGTTTTTAGTACAGACCGATGCCTCCGAAGTAGGCCTTGGTGCTGTACTGTCTCAGAAAGTCAACGGGGAGGAGCATTCCGTTGTCTTCCTCAGCCTAAAGCTCACCCCAGTCCTCAGCCGTAAGCTCACCCCAGCCGAGACCCGGTATAGTATAGTGGAGAGAGATTGCCTGGCTATCAAGTGGGCACTAGAATATCTCCGCTATTATTTATTGGGGAGAAAGGTGAGGTCAAATACCGGACCGGATTTTAAGTGCCAGTCTGGGTTTTGGCAGCACCTGGCTGTCCTTAAATAGGCAGCTGGGCTCAGAAGCCATGTCTCTGTGTTGGGATCTGGGAGCCTTGTGTCTGGATGAAGGCTTGCTACCTGTTTGGCGTGAAAACAGGTTGGTGCTGCTAGGTCAAGGACTCTTTGAGGCAGAATTGCCTTATGGTCTGAATTACTACCAAAACTGCAAGGTGACTTTTTGCTTGATTATGATTGCTTGTTTTGTCACTTGCCTAAAGTGTGAATAAAACACTGAACTGTTTGATCCAAATAACTTGTCCCCCCTATACTGCATCCACTAATCCTGTCTACCAGAGTGAAACCTCACAATATATATATATATATATATATATATTTAGTTATTTGTTCACGTTATTCATGTTCTTTTTTGTTCTGAATGCTTGTCTACATTGTGTGTCTGTTACTATTCACACTGTAGTGCAGAAATGTGGAAGAACATGAAATGAGAAATACACTGTACATTACTTTAGATAACTTCCTCCTCATCCTAGCATCCTCAACATCTTCCTTATTTTACTGTGGTTTCACTAGTTGGCAAAATGAAATAAAGTAAATAAAATAAAATTATCAAAAAATAATAAATGTCTATTATAATTGATTTTCAAAATAGTGGATGTGAATTTGTTGTGCCTACTGAACAGATTTAACTTGGGGCTACTCCTAAGGATGTTATCCGGGCAGCCCCTAGTTATCACCCCTTAACTCCTATACAGGGATCTGGATCAGGCTGCTGCCCCCGGGAAGTAGTTTTTTGTTTAGTAACCTTCTGACCCAGAGGGGTCAAGAGACACCAATGTGAAGCACCAAGGGTAAAACTGTAGTCAAGGACAAGCCAAGGTCAGGTCAGGCAGAGCTTGAGCAATTCAAAGTCTGTCTGAGGGTCAGGGTAGGCAGCTCAGGATCAGTATAAGTAACAGACAGAGGTTGGGTCAGGCAGAAAAGAGTCAAATTCAGAAATAGGCAAAGATCAGTACACAGATAGGGAAAACAGTAATGGCACACCTTAGCAGGAAACTAGACAGCTAGAACCTACTGTTCAGGCACTCTCCCATAATGAAAAGAAGCCTAATATACCCTTAGGTATGGGGAAGACTGAGGTGCAGGGACAATGGCTCTTCAAGAGCCAGAAGAGGCGTGCACAGCCTATGGGTAGAGGGAGACATGGCAGAAAATAAAACAGGCCTAAGTTCACAGAAGGGAAGGAGAGTGCTCTGGCAGCCATGCCTGCTGGGAGAAGCGAGGCAACGGCAGACTGCAGGCTAAACAGCACCATTAGAGCCACATGCTGTTGTGCTTGTTTACCATTAGCAACCAAATCCATGCACCTTAGCAAATCCTCCTCTCTAGGACTTGCCAATGACCTTTCTGGATCACATGACCTCTTTGCAATAGGACATCTCTCCAGTCCATTGCTTTTGGAAATGGCACATTCAGTCTTTTTCTCTGGAACTCCAAAT
Source organism: Bufo gargarizans (assembly GCF_014858855.1). Lineage (NCBI taxonomy): Eukaryota > Metazoa > Chordata > Amphibia > Anura > Bufonidae > Bufo > Bufo gargarizans. The sequence continues at coordinate 45,114 of NW_025334245.1, forward strand.
ACATCACAGGGGAATGTGCCTACTATGTCCTTAGGTAGCCAGCCATTGATGCAGGGACACTGGGCCTTGAAGAGTCAGAGGAGGCGCGTGTGCATACTACAGGTGGAGGGAGGCATAGCAGGCAAACCGCAGGCCCCAGTCTGCAAGTGGACAGAGCAGTGCTGTTTCAGCAGCTGAACCTGCCAGGAGGAATCAAGAGGACGCTGATGAGCAGAGGAAGATCACAGGAGGGAAGGTGTGCACTCTGGCGGCCATGCCCACACGGGGAAGAGAAGTGGCAATAGGCACAGACTGCCGATGGAATACTAATTTGCAAAATATTTTGTGTTTAGAACTGTTGACAATGAAATAAAATATACTTGCTTTATTTCCTTTGCCAGATTCTATTTTATGAATGCGTATTACATATTCATTTATTTTATATTGATATGATCAAGTGGCTTCTAACTATCTGACCTCTAACCACTTCTTAGTAATCAGTAAATTATAGAATAGGTAAAGTAAAGGTAGCCTCTTAATGTCAATTCCCATATAGAATCTATTGACCTAGAAATGAATCAGCAGAGTACTTAATGCTGTCTGTGGCCGGCTGATCCTGTCTATGGTATTGCAGACACAAGTGGTGCGTGCTCATGAGGTGCTGTTCTGTGCTCACCATATTATTGCACCCTTCTGGCTGTATTAGGAAATTTTTTGATAATATATTACTCCCTTAATTACCAAGCTTATTTTAGCATTATTGCCAACAGGATTTTATTTTTTTTTTTGCATCACCGCCAGTCAAAGTTAGTAAGCGCATCATGTAAAATTAAATGAATGGGCAGGTGCACCTTGCTGTGGATGAAAATACAACAATGCAACAGCACTCTGTGAACACAGAATATATAAACTAATGCTATATTCAGTAAATAAAATAAATATGGATTGTGTAGCAAACATATTTTGATCAAAATCACAGGTGCCCATCTGCCATAACAAGAAAGCCTTTTTTAGATGGGACCCTACTCTATAATGATAACTCTTGCAGTATATACCTGGATCCTACTCTCCCTGAATTCATTTGGAGCCTGCTGTCACAAGGAGAGGAGTCATTGTAAAATAAGGTTCCATCTAAAATAGGTCATGGTAAATGGGCACAAATGATTTTAATCAAAATATATTTGCTTAGTACCCTCATATTCATTTATATAGTGAACTAGCAGAATGACCCAGCTTTACATGGATATATTTTGACTATTTCATTTAATTTTTGGGTGTAGTTAAAAGATAACCACAATGGCCCCCATAACAGTGACCTACAGAGTGCCCCACCCCCTTACCAGTAACCTCCACAGCACCCTGCTCCCTTAACAGTGACTTTCACAGTACACCGAACGCTTATGGTGAGCTGGATAAACTTTATTTTTTGATTACTGACTTTCACAGTACCCTGCCCCTTTATCAGTGACCTCTGTGGCACCCCGCTCCCTTATCAGTGACCTCCGTAGCACCCCGCCCCCTTAAAAGTGACCTCCACAGTACCCTGCCCTCTTAACAGTGACCTCCACAGTGCCCTGTTACCTTAAAATCTTCCTCCACAGTACCCTGCCCCCTTAACCCTCTACAGTGGCCCACCTCCTTAACAATGTCCTCCACAGCAGCTCGCACCTTTAACATTGACCTCCACAGCACCCCACCCCCTTAACAGTGCCTGCCCCACAGCGGCCCACCCCCTTGACAGTGACCTTAAGTCAGTGCTGGGCTCCCGCTGTTATCATGTGTGCACACCTTCTGTGCCCATATGATCACCATGACATGACAAGTGTACATCATGGAGGCTTAGTGTAATCCTACCAATGATGTATAGTTACATCATGGTGGATTATTGGGATAAAATATACAATATATTAATAATTTCAATAATTATGAAGAACTTGTCATGCCGTACTCAATGTTGTACTCATGAGCAGCATTCTACAGAGTGGGAAGAGTTGACAAGATTGTTATACAGTTTTGTGCTCAAAGGTTAAAGGGGTTGTCCAAGTTATATTTATTGATGACCTATCCTCAGGATAGGTCATCAATATCAGATCGGCTGGGGTCCGACCCGCCCCCGCCGATCAGCTGTTTGAAGAGAAGGCGCGCGCCGTGCCACCGCTGCCCCCTCTTCATTGTTTACCTGCTCGCCGTTGCATCTGCAGCGCTGAGCAGCTTTAATTACACCCAAGCCGTCCCATTCATTTCAATGGTACGGATCGCTTCTACACACTTGTATAGGAGCTTCTCTTCAAACAGCTGATCGGCGGGGGTGCCGGGTGTCGGATAGGTCATCAATAAATATAACTTGGACAACCCCTTTAAGCATAACTTGCATTTTATTCATTAAAATCCCTGTTCATTTTAGGTGGTCTCGCTGGTTGACTGACAGCCTTCCTTGTATGAGCAAGCATATATACATAGATAGCTGTTGAGTCATTGAGTAGGACTTCCCCCTGGACTCATAAGCCCAGAGTGAAAAGTTTTTGAAAAGGGCAGAAAGGGTGGCAAGTTCAATATCAATAAATAACTGTTTGGAGTATCAATAAGGTAGTGTGATCTAGATCTAGATCGCAAAAAAAAAACTATATATGAATCGCACATCTACAGGTACATGCTGTGCATTGATCTCATGCCTCCTATCATAATGTACATAGCTTCTCAGCATAAATAATAGCGTGCAACATCACAATTTACATACTGTACACAAGGCATTTATATACTTTTTGATCAAAATCCATAAACCCACTGAACATATGAAGGTTGCCTCTTTCGAGTAGGTATCTACTCTTACCTGGCACAGCACCACTTGGCCGTCGCAACTCAGTGCCCACAGGTGGCGTGACCCAGCAGTCCAACAGCACCTCTGCTGGCAGACAAATCCCTCTTGACACTTTGCCCCACCAACCCACGGAAACAACACCACAGCAACACCAGCAACTAGGCACAAACCACACCATGTAAACAGATGTCTAAGTTCTATGGTCCATGTGGTCTTAAGAACTACATCAGACTGATACTACTTAGGATAGCCATAATGCAGTCTCCCACCAAACAAAAACACTTGGGCTGAATGGGAGGAGTTCTGATACCATAAAAGAAATCACAAAACTGATAAAATTAATAACAGAAAACATAAATCACACATCCACATGCTCTGCATTAAAGGGCTTCTGTCACCCCATTAAAGTGATATTTTTTTTTTGGGCTAGTGAAATTAGTTATATTGCGATATATGACAATATAATTGTGTTACTTACTTTGATCCAGCAGTTTCTGCAAAAAACGAAGTTTTAATATATGTAAATTCGGTCTCTACCAGCAAGTAGGGCGGCTACTTGCTGGTAGCTGCTGCAGAAATTCGCCCCCTCGTCGTGTTGATTGACAGGGCCAGCCTGGATCTCCTCCTCCGGCCAGCCCTGTCGGCATTTCAAAAATCGCGCGCCTGTGTTGATTCGGCGCAGGCGCTCTGAGATGAGGAGGCTCGTCTCCTCAGAACTCCCTCAGTGCGCCTGCGCCGATGACATCACCGAAATAGAAGACGTCATCTCACTGATGACGTCAGTTCTGCACTGATGAGGGGCAATCACCCAGAAATAGCTGTCTGCAGATGAGGCAGTGGCTTAATAATTATCCAAGTTATGCCTTGAGGCCTGTTTAACAGGTTGACTGTTGACTTTAAGAGCGGTTAACTTACATCTGATAGCATCAATGGTTCAGCTTTCTTTTCTTTTTTGAAAGAGAGCTAATTTACTGTCAATTTTATTCTTTTGAAAACATGCAGATCCACAAACTACTATACTGCATGTGATCAATGTATGTAATTAGAATGAATGGATGAAGATGTCTAATGCTTCAAAGAAAGAAAGTTACTTTTCCTCTCTCTGTGTTTATGACTAAAGGTCCTTTTACATGGACTGATTTTTCAGGCAATTATTGGGAATAAACCAAACATTCCCAATATGTTGATGAACGTCCGCTGAGATTAATGCTTCATTTACATGCAGAAATCACCTATGCTGTATGGGGACGAGCTTATCCCCATAAAAATCATTTTTCCTGGCCAGCAGATTAATGTTTAGACAGCACAATCTGCTTCTCAGATTTTTGGTGCTGATAGAACAACAGGATCACCTCATTGCTCATGCATCGGGTGATCGTTGGCACCTTTTACCCAGGCCACTTATCGGGAATGAGTGTTTCCACAAATGCTCATCCTCAATAATGGGCCTGATTATTGGTCCATGTAAAACTACCTTAAACTGCCTATGCCAGTCTTAATAGTATAGAAGCAGTGAGCAGGACAAAGAAATAAGAAACCGAACAAACAGCAGGTGGCGCTATACAGATATATTTTATTGAATAACTCAGTGGCTATAGTAAATTTTTAATTACATGCAACTATAAAAGTATTCAGATGCAGGTGCTGGTTTGAAAACTGTAGAATATTTTTCATGGGACAACCCCTTTAACATCATCACTGCCTTAGACCATCAGAGATTAAGATAATAATCTTTACTGTTCTACATGTGGATGCTGTTTAATACTATTTGCCTGGTTGCTATATGACCTTGGATACCGGGCCGCTTTATATAGTCCTGTTATATAGGGCTAAGGTGCTTCATGTTAATATTTATATTATGCTGTCCTGTGTTTCCCAGCTTAGAGGGAACAGTTCCCAGGTAGCTATCAAAAAAAGCATAGAGGGAACATTGGGCATGACTTGTGGAGCCCAAAACAATGGAATAATATCAAATCATTTACTAGCCTAGGAGTAACAATGAACATGTGTATTGTTCTTAGACGTATTTGTAAAAACAAACAAAAAATCTTTTGCCATATCTTCTAATACAGAGCCAGTTTTCCACATTGCATATTAAGTGCTGTTCTGAAGTTGATGCAGATGTCTGTAACATTATATGTAATGCAAGTCCAATTTTGGGCATGTACTGTAGTAAACTCAGCATGAATGTTAAAGCGTCATTATAAATGTACCGTATCTCTTTCCAGATGTGTCTTTTCAACTCAACAACCGATGTTGTGGTTTAGTGCAATACTAGGGTTCCATAGACTTGGTTATATTAATATTGGTAATGTTGAAGCCATTACTGAATGAAGTTACAATTTTACAAATTTAAAATTACTGTCCACCCCAAGGACTGTCTTTCTGAGCCATCCATGGGTTATATTAAACACTAAGACAAAGTAAGATAACAGCACTGGAAGAAACTGTCATGATTCTTAAAGGGGTTCTCTGGGCTACAGATATTGATGACCTATCCCGCACCGATCAGTTTTGGGTTGACACAGCAATAGTGTTGTACATTGTATGGAGCCTGAGGCAGACAACTCCTTACACTGTTGTAGTGGTTGTGTCAAGGTACTGCAGCTCAGTTCCCATTCAAGTGAAGGTATGCAGATTCTGGAAACTACACAGAGTACAGAACTTTCTGCTTCCATACATGGATAGACTCTGGCGCCGTGGCAGCCTGAAACAACTGATCAGTGGGGGTTGCCTTGTGTTGGACCACCACTGATCTGATATTGATGACCTGTCCTCAGGATAAGTCATCATTATCTGTACCCTAGACTAGAGAACTCGTATTTTTTAATAGGCAGCAGATCAAAGTAAACAAAAGAGAAAAGGCATACATCATGTACGACAAGTGGATTCTAACTCCTGGCCAGGAACATATATAGCTAATAAACAAACAAAAAAATCTAATTTGTTTAGAATTTACCCAAAATTCAGATTCCCAAATAAGACAAAGTTTTAGAGATTTGTACAAAATGATGTCTGCAACAATTTTATATCACAGTACTGAGAGGAGCTCAGCAAGGAACATGACAATAGAGAATCACATGAGCTGTGGCGGGGACATGGCCAGCGGGCTTGCCCATAATAACTTGCAGTCAGCCTAACAGCCAATTAAAAGGGACAATATAGACATGTGATAGGCACTTTCTAGTGGAGACGCCATTCTTAGCTTGTTCACTGATATGACAGGACACAGGAAGTCTCTGCCAGAGACACAGCAATTTAGAAACACAAGTCAGTGAGTTTAGGTCTTATGGATTGGGAAGGTAATTTAGTTAGGTAGATTGAAATATTTTATAGAAAGACATGTTTTAGCACTAGGGACAGGATACAGTTATTTAAAGTGGTATTCAACAACAAAAAAAACTAAATCTATTAGCTGATAATGTTTTAACCACCTCAGCCCCGCTAGCTGAAACCCCCTTCATGACCAAAGCTGTTTTTACACTTCGGCACTACACTCCTGTCACCGTTTATCGCTCGGTCATGCAACTTACCACCCAAATGAATTTTACCTCCTTTTCTTCTCACTAATGGAGCTTTCATTTGGTGGTATTTTATTGCTGCTGACATTTTTACTTTTTTTGTTATTAATCAAAATGCAACGATTTTTTTGCAAAAAAATGACATTTTTCACTTTCAGCTGTAAAATTTTGCAAAAAAAACGACATCCATATATAAATTTTTCGCCAAATTTATTGTTCTACATGTCTTTGATAAAAAAAAAAATGTTTGGGCAAAAAAAAAAATGGTTTGGGTAAAAGTTATAGCATTTACAAACTAGTGGTACAAAAATGTGAATTTCCGCTTTTTGAAACAGCTCTGACTTTCTGAGCACCTGTCATGATTCCTGAGGTTCTACAATGCCCAAACAGTAGAAAAACCCCACAAATGACCCCATTTCGGAAAGTAGACACCCTAAGGTATTCGCTGATGGGCATAGTGAGTTCATAGAACTTTTTATTTTTTGTCACAAGTTAGCGGAAAATGATGATGATTTTATTTTTATTTTTTTTCTTACAAAGTCTCATATTCCACTAACTTGCGACAAAAAATAAAAAATTCTAGGAACTCACCATGCCCCTCACAGAATACCTTGGGGTGTCTTCTTTCCAAAATGGGGTCACTTGTGGGGTAGTTATACTGCCCTGGCAATTTAGGGGCCCAAATGTGTGAGAAGAACTTTGCAATCAAAATGTGTAAAAAATGACCGGTGAAATCCGAAAGGTGCACTTTGGAATATGTGCCCCTTTGCCCACCTTGGCAGCAAAAAAGTGTCACACATCTGGTATCGCCGTACTCAGGAGAAGTTGGGGAATGTGTTTTGGGGTGTCATTTTACATATACCCATGCTGGGTGAGAGAAATATCTTGGCAAAAGACAACTTTTCCCATTTTTTTATACAAAGTTGGCATTTGACCAAGATATTTTTCTCACCCAGCATGGGTATATGTAAAATGACACCCCAAAACACATTCCCCAACTTCTCCTGAGTACGGCGATACCAGATGTGTCACACTTTTTTGCTGCCAAGGTGGGCAAAGGGGCACATATTCCAAAGTGCACCTTTCGGATTTTGCAGGCCATTTTTTACACATTTTGATTGCAAGGTACTTCTCACACATTTGGGCCCCTAAATTGCCAGGGCAGTATAACTACGCCACAAGTGACCCCATTTTGGAAAGAAGACACCCCAAGGTATTCCGTGAGGGGCACTGCGAGTTCCTAGAATTTTTTTTTTTGTCACAAGTTAGCGGAAAATGATGATTTTTTTTTCTTCTCTTTTTTCCTTACAAAGTCTCATATTCCACTAACTTGCGACAAAAAATAAAAAATTCTAGGAACTCACCATGCCCCTCACAGAATACCTTGGGGTGTCTTCTTTCCAAAATGGGGTCACTTGTGGGGTAGTTATACTGCCCTGGCAATTTAGGGGCCCAAATGTGTGAGAAGAACTTTGCAATCAAAATGTGTAAAAAATGACCGGTGAAATCCGAAAGGTGCACTTTGGAATATGTGCCCCTTTGCCCACCTTGGCAGCAAAAAAGTGTCACACATCTGGTATCGCCGTACTGAGGAGAAGTTGGGGAATGTGTTTTGGGGTGTCATTTTACATATACCCATGCTGGGTGAGAGAAATATCCTGGCAAAAGACAACTTTTCACATTTTTTTATACAAAGTTGGCATTTGATCAAGATGTTTATCTCACCCAGCATGGGTATATGTAAAATGACACCCCAAAACACATTGCCCAACTTCTCCTGAGTACGGCGATACCAGATGTGTCACACTTTTTTGCAGCCTAGATGCGCAAAGGTGCCCAAATTCCTTTTAGGAGGGCATTTTTAGACATTTGGATCCCAGGCTTCTTCTCACGCTTTAGGGCCCCTAAAAAGGCCAGGGCAGTATAAATACCCCACATGTGACCCCACTTTGGAAAGAAGACACCCCAAGGTATCCAATGAGGGGCCTGGCAAGTTCATAGAAATTTTTTTTTTTCGCATAAGTTAGCGGAAATTTTTTATTTATTTTTCTCACAAAGTCTCACTTTCCGCTAACTTAGGACAAAAATTTAAATCTTTCATGGACTCAATATGCCCCTCAGCAAATACCTTGGGGTGTCTTCTTTCCAAAATGGGGTCAGTTGTGGGGTGTTTGTACTGCCCTGGCATTTGAGGGTCTCCGCAATCATTACATGTATGGCCAGCATTAGGAGTTTCTGCTATTCTCCTTATATTGAGCATACAGGTAATGAGATTTTTTTTTCCGTTCAGCCTCTGGGCTGAAAGAAAAAAATGAACGGCACAGATTTCTTCATTCGCATCGATCAATGTGGATGAAAAAATCTCTGCCAAAAAAAAAAAATGGAGGGGAAAGGCGTCTGCCAGGACATAGGAGCTCCGCCCTACATCCATACCCACTTAGCTCGTATGCCCTGGCAAACCAGATTTCTCCATTCACATCAATCGATGTGGATGAATAAATCATTGCCGGGATTTTTTATTTTTTTTTATATATATTACAAAGTGTTTGCCAAAGCATAGGAACGCCGCCTCCTCCTCAGCTCGTATGCCTCGGCAAACATATCTGTTACTGCAGAGGAGAAAATCCCGTCTTGCAGCGCCGCATACACCGACTTGCGTGTAATCTGACAGCAGCGCAATGCTTCTGTCAGAATGCACATCGGTGCTGCAGCTGGTCGATCGGTTGGTCCACCTGGAAGGTAAAAAAAGAAAAAAAAAAAAAAAAAACAGGCCGCAACGCAATAATTTTATTAACTTTGCAACAGAACATATAAACTTTAACTTTTTTAACTGAACATTAACCTTTTTGCTTACTGGTGTTTTTTTATTTTTTTATTTTTACCTTTATAGAACAAACCTCTCCTTCCCCATGGGTCAATGTGCAAAGCGCAAATCGCCCAAAGATGTGGCGAAGTGCGTTATGCACTTTGTCCCATGTGAAAGGAGACGTTTGCAGCAGCAGTGAGTGAATGGGCCCTAATAGCCCTGTGTGCCTGTCCTGGTGAGATGATCCCTATGCTAATAGTGTACCTGTGAGTGGTACTTCCGGAAACACTCTCCAAAGCATAGAGCAGGGTGGTCAGGACAGTCAGGACAGAAATAGCGGGTGTCACGCCTTATTCCACTCCTGCTACAGACACGACATCTTTTTCGGGGTGACGGTTGGGTTGAGGTACCAGGAACGACATTGGGGAAATGTCGCTCGTGTAGACGGCTAACTACACTGGTGGATGGGGCCACGGAACCTCCTGGGTACAGGAGGTTCTCGATGATCTCTTCCTGAAATTTGAGGAAGGATCCAGTTCTCCCAGCCTTACTGTAGAGAACAAAACTATTGTACAGAGCCAATTGAATTAAATATACAGACACCTTCTTATACCAGCGTCTGGTTCTGCGGGAAACTAAATACGGAGACAACATCTGGTCATTGAAGTCCACCCCTCCCATGAGCAAATTATAGTCGTGGACTGAGAGGGGCTTTTCAATGACACGGGTTGCTCGCTCAATTTGTATTGTCGTGTCTGCGTGAATGGAGGAGAGCATGTAAACGTCACGCTTGTCTCTCCATTTCACCGCGAGCAGTTCTTCGTTACACAGTGCGGCCCTCTGCCCCCTTGCAAGACGGGTGGTAACGAGCCGTTGGGGGAAGCCCGCGCGACTAGTTCGCGCGGTACCACAGGCGCCAATCCGTTCTAGAAACAAATGCCTAAAGAGGGCCACACTTGTGTAAAAATTGTCCACATAAAGATGGTACCCCTTGCCGAATAAGGGTGACACCAAGTCCCAAACTGTCTTCCCACTGCTCCCCAGGTAGTCAGGGCAACCGACCGGCTCCAGGGTCTGATCTTTTCCCTCATAGATCCGAAATTTGTGGGTATAGCCTGTGGCCCTTTCACAGAGCTTATACAATTTGACCCCATACCGGGCGCGCTTGCTTGGGATGTATTGTTTGAAGCCAAGGCGCCCGGTAAAATGTATCAGGGACTCGTCTACTGCAGATGTTTTGCTCTGGGGTATAAATATCTGCAAATTTCTGGTTGAAATGGTCTATGAGGGGCCGAATTTTGTGGAGCCGGTCAAAAGCAGGGTGGCCCCTGGGACGGGAGGCGGTGTTGTCACTAAAGTGCAGGAAACGCAGGATGGCCTCAAAACGTGCCCTGGACATAGCAGCAGAGAACATGGGCATGTGATGAATCGGGTTCGTGGACCAATATGACCGCAATTCATGCTTTTTTGTCAGGCCCATGTTGAGGAGGAGGCCCAGAAAAGTTTTAATTTCGGAAACTTGGACTGGTTTCCACCGGAAAGGCTGGGCATAAAAGCTTCCCGGGTTAGCGGTGATAAATTGTGTGGCATACCTGTTTGTTTCGGCCACAACTATGTCTAAAAGCTCCGCAGTCAAGAACAGCTCAAAAAATCCCAGGGCCGAACCGATCTGAGCTGTCTCAACCCGAACTCCAGACTGGGCAGTGAAAGGGAAAACTACAGGTGCGGCTGAAGTTGGGGACTGCCAATCAGGGTTTGCCAGCACCTCTGGGATTCTAGGGGCTCTACGGGCACGTCTTTGCGGTGGCTGCGACGGGGTCACTACTGCACGTGCCACCGTACCAGCTTCAACTGCCCTTCTGGTGCTCGCTACTTCACCAGGTTGTACGGCAGTGCTGGTACTAGGTCCAGGGAGGGCTGGGCTGCTGGTGTATGCCTCACCACGTAATCCGACAGCACCAGCCCCACTCTGCTGCTCTTGAAGCGGATCCTGCGCAACCTGTGGTCTAGCGACACGGGGCCGGGTACGCCTGGTGGTATCAGGGACCTCAGCCTCCTCGTCCGAACTTTGGGTCAGAGAGCCACTGCTTTCTACAGGTTCGTATTCTGACCCGCTGGATTCATCAGATGAGGGTTCCCACTCCTCATCCGACTGGGTCAGAAGCCTGTAGGCCTCTTCAGAGGAATACCCCCTGTTTGACATTTTGGGCAACTCAATTTAGGGGTATTCCCTGAGACTACCCAAGAAAAAAAAAGCAAGCCTGTCTTACAAAGGGGAGGCTAGCGAAGTACCGGAGGCCGCTGCGGTTGATAAAAAATATCAAAACTGATTTTTTTATCGCCGCAGTGCGTGTAAAGTGATTGTGCAGTGATCAAAAAAAAAATTTTTTTTGTCACTGCGGTGGGGCGGGTGTGGGCGAACGCACGTGTGGGCGACCGATCAGGCCTAATCAGGCAAACACTGCGTTTTGGGTGGAGGGCGAACTAAAAGTGACACTAGTACTATTATAGATCTGACCGTGATCAGTTTTGATCACTTCCAGATACTATAAAAGTACAAATGCTGATTAGCGATACGCTAATCAGCGAATAACGGACTGCGGTGCGGTGGGCTGGGCGCTAACTGATCGCTAACTACCTAACCAAGGGACCTAAACTATACCTAAAACCTAACGGTCAATACCAGTGGGAAAAAAAAAGTGACAGTTTACACTGATCACTTTTTTCCTTTCACTAGTGATTGACAAAGGGGTGATCAAAAGGGTTAATTGGGGTTCAGGGGGGTGATCTGGGGCTAAAGTGTAGTGTTTGGTGTACTCACTGTGAAGCCTGCTCCTCTGCTGGATCCAACCGACGAAAAGAACCAGCAGAGGAGCAGGCAGCCATATAACAGATCATATTTACAAATATGATCTGATATATGGCTCTGTGATTGGCTTTTTTGAAAATCATCAGCTTGCCAGCCGCGATCATTGGCTGGCAAGCTGATGACGAAATGGTCCTCTTCGAAATGCCGGCGCGAACTGCGCATGTGCGGGCCGCATATCGCGTCATCTCGCGTCTCGCGAGATGACGCGTATATGCGTCGTTGTGCGCAGCGCTGCCGCCTCCGGACCGCACATCTGCGTTAGGCGGTCCGGAGGTGGTTAAGCATCAACATGCACTAGACACTGGAGCCTTTAATTTTTTTCTTCAAAACTTGTTGCAAAGTTTCTACAATTAATAAGTGTACAATAAAGGCCTCTTTCACATGGGCGTCCCGGATTTGCTCCGGATGAGTCGCGTGTGCATTGCGGGAAACTTGAGCGAGTGCACACGCAATTTCAGTAAGTTTTGACTGCGATTGCGTTGTTCAGTTTTTATCATGCGGGTGCAATGCGTTTTGCACGCGCGTGATAAAAATACTGAATGTGGTACCCAGACCCGAAACCAGACTTCTTCACTGAAGTTCGGGTTTGGGTTCGGTGTTCTGTAGATTTAATATATGTATTATTTTTCCTTATAACATGGTTAATAATAGCATTCTTAATACAGAATGCTTACTAAAATATTGATTAAGGGGTTAAAAAATAAAAAAATTAACTCACCTTATCCACTTGATTGCTCAGCCAGCATCGTCTTCTTTCTTCTTCTTCTTCCAGGACCTTCAAAAGGACCTTTAATGACGTAATCGCACTCACCACGTGGTGAGCGTGGTGATGTCAGCGCAGGTCCTGCTGAATAAAGATAGAAGATTCCATTCAGCAGGACCTGCGCTGACGTCACCATGCTCACCATGTGGTGAGTGCGATTATGTCATCAAAGGTCCTTTTGCAGGTCCTGAAAGAAGAAGAAGAAAGAAGACGATGTCGATCAAGTTGATAAGGTAAGTTAATTTCTTTTATTTTTTAACCCCTCAATCGATATTTTAGTAAGCATTCTGTATTAAGAATGCTATTCAATGTACAGTGAATTTACTGTAATGGGGTCCGGGGTTGCTCATCCCTATTATCTCCTAGCAACCATGCTTGCGATTTTTACGCAGACTTATTAATTTCTATGAGGCCTGCGTTGCATGAAAAACGCGGAATATAGAAATACAGCAATTTTCACGCAACGCACAAGTGATGCGTGAAAATGCACAGCCCATTGAAGTGAATGGGTCCAGATTCAGTGCGGGTGCAATGCGTTAACCTCACCATCATGCATCATCGGCAGCATGTATTTTTAGTGCAGTCGTGCAATCGTGCTTTTTTCCCCCAAAAAAAGTTTGATGAATCTCAACGTGACTTATTTTAGTCAGGTGGTAAACTTTCTGTTGTTTTAGTTGACACAGTTACTGCTGATACAATGAATAAAAAAGAAAAGTCATAGCACATGTTTTTTGTATGTTTTGTGTTAATACCCAGATGAATTTACGCTGTTCTGAAGAAAACATCAAATCACAAAAAAATGCAACTAAAATGTAATGTTGATAAGTGCAAGATAATGCACCTGGGGCATAAAAACCCAAGAGCAGAATATAAAATCAGTGATACAGTCCTAACCTCAGTATCTGAGGAAAGGGATTTAGGGGTCATTATTTCAGAAGAATTAAAGGTAGGCAGACAATGTCACAGAGCAGCAGGAAATGCTAGCAGAATGCTTGGGTGTATAGGGAGATGCATTACCAGTAGAAAGAGGGAGGTGCTCATGCCGCTAGTGAGACCTCATTTGGAGTATTGTGCGCAGTACTGGAGACCATATCTCCAGAAGGATATTGATACTTTGGAGAGAGTTCAAAGAAGAGCTACTAAACTGGTACATGGATTGCAGGATAAAACTTACCTGGAAAGATTAAAGAACCTTAACATTTATAGCTTGGAAGAAAGACGAGACAGAGGGGATATGATAGAAACTTTTTAATACATAAAGGGAATCAACAAGGTAAAAGAGGAGAGAATATTTAAAAGAAGAAAAACTGCTAAAAGAGGACATAGTTTTAAATTAGAGGGGCAAAGGTTTAAAAGTAATATCAGGAAGTATTACTTTACTGAGAGAGTAGTGGATGCATGGAATAGCCTTCCTGCAGAAGTGGTAGCTGCAAATACAGTGAAGGAGTTTAAGCATGCATGGGATAGGCATAAGGCCATCCTTCATATAAGATAGGGCCAGGGGCTATTCATAGTATTCAGTATATTGGGCAGACTAGATGGGCCAAATGGTTCTTATCTGTCGACACATTCTATGTTTCTATCAAAAACTTCAATAGCATTAATCCATACTTAAGACATATCATACTACAATTATTTAGCATAACATTTTCAGATCTCACCAGAGATGTTTAATTGGGTTCAAGTCAGGGCTGTGTTTGGGCCACTCAAGGACATTCACAGAGTTGTCCCTAACCCACTCTTGTGTTGTCTTGGCTATGTGCGTAGAGTCATTGTCCTGTTGGACAGTAAAGCTTCAGCCCAGTATGAGATCCAGAGCACCCTGGATCAGATTTTCACTAATAACATCTCTGCACTTTGATCAGTGTTGAGGGAAAGCTGAATAGAGCAGTCTCCCTGTCTCATCTGCTGAAAAATACCCGCCCAGCATGATGCTGCCACAACCATAGTTCACTGTAGGAATGGTATTGGGTAGATGATGAGCAATGCCTGGCTTCCTCCAGACATGACAATTAGAATCAAGGTCAAAAAGCTCATTCAATTTCGGTTTCATCAGACCACAAAACCTTGTTTCTCACAATCTGAGAGTCCTTTATGTGATTTTTTTTGCAAACTTTCATTAGTTTTGTTGTTGTTTTTTTTACCGAGGAAAGGGTTCTTTCTGGCCACTCTGCCATAAAGCACTTTTCCAGAAATGTGCCTCCACAAAATAATTTCTCTGAGCTCTACAGGCAGTTCTTTCCTCCTCATGACTTGGTTTTTTGCTCTGATATGCATTGTCAGCCATGAAACCTTATATAGACATGGGTGTATCTATCCAAATAATATCCAGTCAATTGAATTTACCTCAGATGGGCTCCAATCAAGGTGTAGAAACATCTCAAAGATGATTACGAGAAATGGAAGTCCCCCAGAGCTAAATTTCATAGTAAGGCCTCTTGCACACGACCGTATGGCTTTTTCAGTATTTTGCGGTCTGTTTTTAAAGGATCTGTTTTTCCGGGATTCTGTTTCAGTAGTGTTTCCATTCCATTTTGCCGTTCCATTTTTCCGTTTGATTTCCGTTGTTTGTGATTCGTTTTTTGTGGATCGCAAACGGAAACAGAAGCATACAATAATGTTTGAACAGTAAGTACATAAAAAAATTGGGCTGGGCATAACATTTTCAATAGATGGTTCTGCAAAAAACTGAACGGATACGGAAGACATATGGATGCATTCCGTATGCATTCAGTTTTTTTGCAGAACCATTGACTTGAATGGAGCCACAGAACGTGATTTGCGGGCAATAATAGGACATGTTCTATCTTTGATCGGAACGGAAATATGGAAATACAGAAACGGAATTCATATGGAGTACCTTCAGTTGTTTTTGCGGACCCATTAAAGTTAATGGTTCCGCATACAGGCCGCAAATGGAACACAAAAAAAGGAACGGAAATGGAAAGAAAAAACGTTTGTGTGCAAGAGGCCTAAGTGTTATAGTAAAGGGTCTAAAAACTTATGTCCAGGCAAATAAATTTTTTCCTTTTTAATAAATTTGCATACATTTCTAAGATTCAGTTTTTATTTAACGTATTTTTCTCCCAAAAGTGGGAGGGAAATGTCCGTGCGTCTTATAAAACGAATACTAGTGAGCGCTTCCATTAACAAAGACATAGGTGCATACAACGAACAAAACATGATTGATTAAAATAATTTACAAAAACAGACCTTGCAGCTGATCTACCAAAGCAAATTCACCATATCGTTACTTGTTTTAGGGCTACTACACACATACACATTTTTCTGATGTCTTTTTGCTGCCATAAAACGCCATAAAACAGCATGTGTTTTTTTATTTTGAAACATGTTATTTTTTTTTAATATTTACTGTGATATTTTTAATTCACTCATGTTAAATGCATTTTTTTCCTGCCTTTTTTATCTCATAGAGAAGGGTATGGAAACCCTCTAGAAAAAAAACCATTGCTACAACTTGTAAGATATAACGGAAAGGCTCACCCTCCAAGTTGTAATGAAAAAGGGTGCTCCCCCTAAAAAGGTTACCCCAAACCTTTAAATGTACAATAGGATAAGAGGGGCACACCTACATCCAAATCACATCGACCACTAGACAGTAATATATTAATAAAAAATGTATTAAATATACATACGGTACCTGATAAATCTATAATACATCTAAAATACATAAAACTATACTGTAAATAGATATCAATGCAAATAAAATGCGGTCATCATGAGGGTTGATAACATCATGCACTAAGTTCTTGGTGATAAATGTCTCTTAGTGGAAATGTTAAGACTCGATATAGTAGATAAGAAGGCAGTCACTATATTGGTCCGCGGTATGCGATTCTTCCAAGAGAGAAAAAAAATAAAAAAAAATAAATGGATGCGTTAATCTTTCAATATAGGAAAAATGTGGTGTCCTTTGCGTATAATTATATATATTCCTTTTTGTAATGGTAACTTCGTTTCACAGTTATAGCTGCGCTAACACACTGTGATACAATATAGCAAGTACTCACTGTTTGTAGAAGCAGTAAAGTGTTTGGGTCGTTGGGCTTAGCGTGGCGTCCCACGTGTTATCAGCGCAGATGATTGTACCTCCAATCTACTTTATCATGAGTTATAAGCTTGCACTGAATGGACTTGCACAAAAAAGAAACAGTCCGTTTGATGAGCTAGGGTCAGTGGCCCTGCTTGAAATTTGCCTTTGCTTTGTATCTTTTTTGCACGGCAGGACTTTCGTTTCTTTACGAGTTGGTTGTAAATTCAGTTAAGATACGCAAACGATGTTGCGGTTTCCTTCTTTCTGTTGAGACTTGCCAGTGTAGACAAGTCTCAACAGAAAGAAGGAAACTGCAACATCATTTGCGTATCTTAACTGAATTTGCAACCAACTCGTAAAGAAACGAAAGTCCTGCCGTGCAAAAAAGATACAAAGCAAAGGCAAATTTTAAGCAGGGCCACTGACCCTAGCTCATCAAACGGACTGTTTCTTTTTTGTGCAAGTCCATTCAGTGCAAGCTTATAACTCATGATAAAGTAGATTGGAGGTACAATCATCTGCGCTGATAACACGTGGGACGCCACGCTAAGCGCAACGACCCAAACACTTTACTGCTTCTACAAACAGTGAGTACTTGCTATATTGTATCACAGTGTGTTAGCGCAGCTATAACTGTGAAACGAAGTTACCATTACAAAAAGGAATATATATAATTATACGCAAAGGACACCACATTTTTCCTATATTGAAAGATTAACGCATCCATTTTTTTTTTTTCTCTCTTGGAAGAATCGCATACCGCGGACCAATATAGTGACTGCATTCTTATCTACTATATCGAGTCTTAACATTTCCACTAAGAGACATTTATCACCAAGAACTTAGTGCATGATGTTATCAACCCTCATGATGACCGCATTTTATTTGCATTGATATCTATTTACAGTATAGTTTTATGTATTTTAGATGTATTATAGATTTATCAGGTACCGTATGTATATTTAAAAAAAAATTTATTAATATATTACTGTCTAGTGGTCGATGTGATTTGGATGTAGGTGTGCCCCTCTTATCCTATTGTACATTGCTACAACTTGTTTAATTTTACTGTGGTTGGCTTTCCATGACTTTATACTTGTCCTGTGCAAGATAGGACACAGTGCAGTTGTCGGCCTGTAGTCTGTTGTTTGCCTATAGGGAGAGACCTGCCAGTCAAGCTGACGTGAAGCTGGATAGTGGACTCCTCTCCTTGTTCCTGGTTCATTTTTAAACTTTGTATTATTTTAACACACTTTAGTGTTTCCGTGGACCTCCTTTCCATGCCTTCGCCCCGCAAGAGATAGGACATGTCTTATCTTTAGCTGTATCTTGTGGATCGCCGACCCATTCAAGTCAATGGCTCTGTATCCGCAGCACAGAGTGCACACGGCCAGTGCTGTTTATTGCGGACCTACTGCTTGTGGTCCACAATACAGATACGGTGCATGAGGTTGTTCATTCTGGGAAATTCAGTTATCTCAAGCAACGCGTTTCCTGGACCGAACATACTGTGTGAAATTAGCCTAAAACTTTCCTTTCTGTCCTAAGGCATCCTGATGATAGGTTGTCAAGTCAATGGGGCACCATGAAAGTCTGCAACTTAAGCTCCCTTTCACACGGGCGAGTATTCCACGCGGGTGCAATACGTGAGTTGAACACATTGCACCCGCACTGAATTAGGACCCGTTCATTTCTATGGGGCTGTTCACATGAGCGGTGATTTTCACGCATCACTTGTGCGTTGCGTGAAAATCGCAGCAAGCTCTATTTTGTGCGGTTTTCACGCAACGCAGGCCCCATAGAAGTGAATGGGGCTGCGTGAAAACCGCAAGCATCCGCAAGAAAGTGCGGATGCGGTGCGATTTTCACGCACGGTTGCTAAGAGACGATCGGGATGGGGACCCAATCTTTATTATTTTCCCTTATAGCATGGTTATAAGGGAAAATAATAGCATTCTGAATACAGAATGCATAGTACAATAGCGCTGGAGGGGTTAAAAAATAAATAAAAATCATTTAACTCACCTTAATCCACTTGCTCACGCAGCCCGGCTTCTCTTTTGTGTACAGGAAAAGGACCTGTGGTGACGTCACTCCGGTCATCACATGGTCCATCTATTATTTAGCTATTATTTTCCCTTATAACCATGTTATAAGGGAAAATACAATCTACAGAACACCGATCCCATGCCCGAACTTCTGTGAAAAAGTTCGGGTTTGGGTACCAAACATGCCGATTTTTCTCACGCACGTGCAAAACGTATTACAATGTTTTGCACTCACGCGGAAAAATCGCGCATCAGGGGCAGCACAACGCCGTGTGAAAGAGGCCTAACTGCAACAAAACTCTCCTGGACACCATGCCTTTTTCCAGTTGCAGTGTGTGAATAAACTTCTAAAAATTCTACTCACTGCGAGTTAACAATCTGGTCATTGTGCTATTACCATATTGGCCAGAAGTTGAAATAAGCAGAATATGTAAACATATCCTTATACTTCTTCACTTCTTGGCTACAGAAAAGGCATACAAAACTGTAGTGTGTGAACAAGGCCTTTATTTTAAAATTGAGTCCTTAGTATTCATTTGTTACAAGACACTACTTTCAAAGCCATACGGCCATTTTTCATTCTCAGCATCACAAACAATGAAATTAGAGTATTTCACCCGCATTCATTTTACGCTGAAACTGGAAAATGAAATAATTCTGTGACAAGGTTGAACTGCAGTGTCAGACCGCGTGCTTTCTGCCAGTTGGATCGCACTCTTCTTTTTGTGTATTTATTTTTTGATAATCAAACCGTTTTAGCTTGGTGAATTTTAAATAAAACAAGCTGGAAAGAAAAACAGCAAAATATGCACTTGTTTGCTTAGTCTGAATTGGCGCTCAGGACTTTATAGCTCTCTCCAAGATGTTTTCTCCACCATGAAGAATACTATACACATTCTTTTTCAATGCTTCAGCCTTATTTATTATGACAGTGCATAGACAGAGCCATCTTAACACCATCAAGTACCAGATAGTGCGCCGCAGATGTCCATGTGTTTTGTCTAAATAAACATGGTTTCAAAATGGCAGCAGTAAGTCAGCTGATGGGCGCTCCTGTTTATTTTTTTATCTAGTGTAGCTTACGGTATATCTGGAAAGTAAAGCATTTTAAGACCTTTCTTGATTTTTTTTTACTCGTTTGACAGCCAAACATGCTTAGATTTTGTGAAAAGACGTTTTAATGCGTTAAAGAACTGATGATTCCTTATGGAGGACGAATGTACTGGTCCATTTTACATTTGTTGTGGCTGGCAACTAGCTTTTAAAAAAATGTATTAGCCGCGTGCTGGTGGTGTACTCGCTCCAGCTGCAGGGGATTAGGGCTTTGAGTGGGTCCGGGAAGTTTGGAATGTATTCTCTTCTAGCTGAGGATTTCTGTCCCCTTCCCCATTAACTCTTTATGGCTCAAGAATAAATAGCATGGCCGTAAATTAATATGGATTTTATTTTTAATTGCCACTTTTTTTCTGATTGTATTTTAGAAAATAGCCTTTTATATTTTTTAACACAACTCATAATAATAGCACCAATAATAATGTATGACATGAAGTGTTGCTATCATTTGGCACATTAGCAGTTTTGTCAACCATGTGTGAATTCATGGACAGTCTGTTAAAACAGGGGAACTTTTTTCTCTTGTCAAATTTTTTGTGACAGTTTTTTTTTATCAAGACACAGGAGTGAGTACAAAAGAGAGGCAAATTTTGTTACAAAACATCATTATTATTTTTTTTATATTAGGCAGCTCTTTACAGACATTAGCATCACGCTGTCCCCAATGGAGCTAACAATCTAAGGGCTCGTTGACACGACCGTGCCGTTTTTTGCGGTCCGCAAATTGCGGATCTGCAAAAAACGGATGCCGTCCGTGTGCCTTCCGCAATTTGCGGAACGGAACAGGAGGCCCATTATAGAAATGCCTATTCTTGTCCGCAAAATGGACAAGAATAGGACAGGACTCATAATTTATGTGGGGCCATGGAACGAATGCTGACAGCACACAGAGTGCTGTCAGCATCTTTTGTGGACCCATTGAAATGAATAGTTCCTTATACGGAACGCAAAATACATTTGTGTGAACAAGCCCTAAGTTCCCTATCACTATGTCTTTGGAAGGAAACCCATGGAGAACATACAAACTCCATGCAGATGTTGTCCTTGTTTGGATTTGAACCTTGCACTCAAGCCATGCAAGGCAGCAGTTCTAACTACTGAGCCACTGTGCGGCCCCTGATTGAGGTTGAAAATCAGTTCCATTCACTAAATGGGGTTTTTGTGGTGGGACTCACATGGCTTTCTGCATGACCCATTCTGATGAATGGAACTGATTTTCAGTCGCAGAAATTTTATGCAGCAACCATATAACTCTGTACACAAGATATAGATTCATCGGAAAAAATCCATAACAAATATTGTGTGAATCCATGGCAAAATCCTATTGAATTACATGTGGATTTTTTTTATCACAGAATTTCGTAGATTTCACCCTGTGCAATACAAAGGGTTACAGCTTTGGCATAAATCTGCAAAAATCTGTCTGTGAAATGGAAGATATATTGGTACTGATGGCTGGGGCATTGGAAAGATGATATCTATTTCGGACTTTTAAAGGGCCTCATGTGTGGCCCACATGTTGTAACCTACATCATTGGCAACTGGCAAGCTATATAACGTTGGTAGAGATACAGTTTATGTATGTACAGAGTTTATATTCTTTCTGCGCCACTTAGCGCCTTAACAACTTGCACCATACATGTATAAGGTAAGTTGGGACACTAAAGATGGCACCTGCTCATAACCTAGTGGTACCTGCTGTTTTACACTGCAGGCACAGCAGATGTGGACTTTTAACCCCTTCATATGACCACATCATCTGAGAGGTCTTTTCCTTAGAGTGTTTTCACTGTTCTCCCAGGACCTAATGGCACCCACACACCAAGATTAAGGGAGCTGTTCAGTTGCTATGACAGCCCGCTTTCTGAAGGCTCAGAGGACTGTCATAGAGAAGTTCCTATCAGATCCTATCTGTGGCAGGACTTGATAGGAGGGCACTAAATCTCCCATAGGCTGCACTGTTTAATTTTTGCAGTCTATGGAAGAAGTGATCAGATGAATGCATGTTAAAGTCCCCTAGTATAAAAAAGATTATAGATCCTGAGCATCACCGATTTCAAAATTCTCATACTATTAAAATATAAAATATTTGTCCCATATGATAAACGGTACAGTAGAAAAATAGTGCAGTGTTTGGGCTCTGGGCACTCTGTATTTATAGCAATGGTGCTTGTATGTGCAATGGCCAGGTTTGGGGTGGCTCCAATGCTATGTTTGGTACCCTAGACACCGTCAAAGTGTCACCATGTGTTGCCACTCTCCAGAAGGGATAGTAAGGCATAGTGCCCCAATGGGAAATAAGTCCATTACTGAAGGAACTCAAGTGCAAAACAAAACAGCCAGTCCACTGAACTGGCTTCTTCAGACCCCCTTCTGGTAGAAGAAGATCCCATGCAGTTCAACAATATGAAACATCAAAAGTGTTAACAATTACATAAATCATAGTGCAACTTAATCCCTGAAAGCACAATAAAGTAGGAGTAGCCATAGAGGCAAATGCCCACAAATGTTGACACTCCAAAGTACCTTTGCTCCAGAGCACTACATATTTCCCACATTTCCCAGCAGAAGGCATCATATGCATGTCTTGAATGGCTGTATAGAACATGCAGGAGCAGTCAGCAGCACTTACAGATGGCTGTGACAATTCCTGCACTTTGTAACTCAGACAAGGAAACCTGCTTTCTCTCTCTGCTTAGAAAATATTTCTGCCTTCTGTAAAGGTTGCTGACTGCTTCTGCCTGTCCTATACAGCTAGTGAAAACAAACATATGATGCTCTTAGCTGGGAAATAGAGTTCCCATCTGTAGAGGGGGAAAGATAACACTTGGAGGCTGGACATGTGAGGGAGAAGAGATAGATGATATCTGTTGGGAGGAGGAATGATATTGCGGTCATTCATTTAAATGGGGTACGCGATTCACATCCTATGGTCTGCACCGCAAAAAAGTAGTGCATGCACTACTTTTTTACGGTGCGGAGGCAGGGCCAGAAACACCACGGAAGCACTCCGTAGTGCTTCCGTGGGGTTCTGATCCGTGCTTCCGCACCGCATCTCTGGATTTGCGGACCCATTCAAGCTGGTGACCCGTGTATTGCGGAACCGCCGTATGCGGTCCGCAGCACAGGCACAGAGCCCTTACGTTCGTGGGCATGAGCCCTAAAAGAAATCTCTGCTCCTTCTTTGAAAGCCTTGTCCTCCCAAGAACTTCCCTCAAGGTTTCATCTCTCCCTCAGGTATGAGCTCAGTCAGGTGTGATCTTTCCCTCCTTTCCAACTGTAGTTATAATTTCTATTATTTCCCATCTGCCTGCGCTATCATAAAGCTCCTGAGGCAACAGCGCTCAGATTACGTCACTGGTCTCGGCGCATGCCCAGTGACCAGGGGCGTAGCTAATGGCTCATGGTCCCTGGTGTAAGAGTTTAGCTTGGGGCCCCCCCTTCCCTCAGTGCTTTGTGGCCAGGGAAGTACTTAGCATTCGTGCTGCCTTAAGCAAAAGTTGAAACAAAATTCTTGACCTAACCCCTTCCCTCCAGCCAGAGGTGTAACTTGCATACACTTTCTATTATACCAGTGTCTTCTTATGCAGCACAAGGGTCTTTGGGTCCCCTCAGGCTGCTGGGCCCGGTAGCAACTGCTACCTCTGCACCCCCTATAGCTACGCCCCTGCCAGTGACACTTTTGAGGCTGTTGCCCTCAGGAGCTTTATGATCGCGCAGGCGCGGGCAGTCGGCGGCACTGTGCCTGTGCCAGATTTCAGACGGCCGATATGAAGAATAAAGTGGCGTATCTGGAAGATTAACGATGATGTAGCGGAGGGGCGGCGCCATTTGCCTCAACTGTAGGAGGATATTTCTGGATCAGGAGGCGTGCTTGGGCTTCAAATTAAGGCGGGGGTGGCACTGCAGGGTGCCGTTACTGGGCTCCAGAAATGAAAAAAAAAACTCCCCTCTGGGCACCTTGAAGGTTCATTTGCATAACAGAAAAAGAGCTTTTTTTTTATCAAAATGACAACACGAAATGAAGAAAGAAGACCACTGCAGAAAAAAGGTAGTTTCTTGAACATGGCAATGGTGACAGCTTAAAATGATAAAACTAGGTTATAGATTCCCTTTAAAGTTTTCCGTATTGAGTTCCGTGCTAGGGGCTCTATACCAGAAAAAAATGCATCAGTTTTATCCATATGCATTCTGAATGGAGAGCACTCTGTTCAGTATGCATCAAGATGTCTTCAGTTCAGTCCCTTTTACGGTCTTAGGCCAGAGAAAATATCACAGCATGCTGCGGTTTTTTCTCCGGCCAAAATTCCAGAACACTTGCCTGATTGCTAGATCCGGCATTAATTTCCATTGAAATGTATTAATGCTGGACCTGGTACCAAGTGTTCTGGAAAAAACGGATCCGGTTTCCCGGTCTGCGCATACGCAGACCTTTAAATCTGTGAAAAAGATAAATACCGGATCAGTTTTTCCGGATGAAACTGCAGAGACGGGTCCGGTATTGCAATGCATTTGTAAGATGGATCCGAATCTGGAAACAAATGATATCCGTTTGCATACGGATTACAGGATCCGGCAGGCAGTTCCGGCAACGGAACTGCCTGCCGGATTCTTCTAACGCTAGTGTAGCCTTACAGTACAGCACACTATATTCATAGTGTGGCATGTTGTCAAATTAATAATTGGTAGATCTGTAATTTGTGCTCAATATGAAAATGCTGTATATACACTGTGTGGCTGTGTTCATCATTCTGTATTGTCCTGTTACACGTACTATGTTGAGCCTTATTGTGTAGAACCTTTATTTTGTGTGTGACTAAATTTGCCCTTAGTTTAGATCTGCTATTTTCTCACTGTAGGATTCTGACTTCTCTATAGGAGTATGGTATTTGTGCTCTTTCTACTATTACTTGCACATCTTATCATAATATTTGCACTGTATGGCTTTATTTTAGTTTTATTTGTGCACTCTTATGTTTGAACTATTATTATGTGTGTGTTTTTTTAAATATATAATACAGCCATGTGTCCTATTTTTAAGGTTGTTGCTGGCCAATAGTAACATAGTAGGCGTTTCTATGAGCAGTTATACATTATGATGGTTTTAATGTAACCACTTTGCTGTGTTTGATCAGGCTAGTTAATGTATCCTTTTATGCAATTCCTTACTTTCTAGAGGTGTAAACATTCTCTTGTGACTTCCATTGGGTGAATCGGAGCCTATGGATACATTTCACATACACTCACCTAAAGAATTATTAGGAACACCATACTAATATGGTGTTGGACCCTCTTTTGCCTTCAGAACTGCCTTAATTCTACGTGGCATTGATTCAACAAGGTGCTGATAGCATTCTTTAGAAATGTTGGCCAATATTGATAGGATAGCATCTTGCAGTTGATGGAGATTTGAGGGATGCACATCCAGGGCACGAAGCTCCCGTTCCACCACATCCCAAAGATGCTCTATTGGGTTGAGATCTGGTGACTGTGGGGGCCATTTTAGTACAGTGAACTCATTGTCATGTTCAAGAAACCAATTTGAAATGATTCGAGCTTTGTGACATGGTGCATAATCCTGCTGGAAGTAGCCATGAGAGGATGGGTACATGGTGGTCATGAAGGGATGGACATGGTCAGAAACAATGCTCAGGTAGCCCGTGGCATTTAAACGATGGCCAATTGGCACTAAGGGGCCTAAAGTGTGCCCAGAAAACATCCCCCACACCATTACACCACCACCATGGATACATGTTCTCATTCTGTTTACGCCAACTTCGGACTCTACCATTTAAATGTCTCAACAGAAATCGAGACTCATCAGACCAGGCAACATTTTTCCAGTCTTCAACAGTCCAATTTTGGTGAGCTTGTGCAAATTGTAGCCTCTTTTTCCTATTTGTAGTGAGGATGAGTGGTACCCGGTGGGGTCTTCTGCTGTTGTAGCCCACCTTTCTTTCCCATTCTGACATTCAGTTTGGAGTTCAGGAGATTGTCTTGTCCAGGACCACAACCTTACATGCATTGAAGCAACTGCCATGTGATTGGTTGACTAGATAATCGCATTAATGAGAAATAGAACAGGTGTTCCTAATAATTCTTTAGGTGAGTGTATGCACTGGGATCTTTCCCAGGAAATACGACAAATGTACACTGGAAAATGTGTGAAAGCAGCCGAAGTATATTGATTTCATACATGAATATTTTTGCGCAACTTGCCTAGGGCACAAAGCTACCTCTTCCCAGCCCTGCTCAGTTATCCCATCAGTTGTAATTAGCAATTTCCAATACAATTAGTGCTGCATCTATTAATGAAAGTTTTTTTGAAACAAATAAAAATTCTAAAATATGAAATTGAAAACTCTATTGTGGACAAAACAGTAAAAATGAATGGGTTTTCTTAACAGATCCATTCATGTGTAGGAAAAGTAAAAAGCCCTTATACAAGATGACAGACCAGTCTCTAGCATGCAAACAAATCAACAAAATGGATCAAAGTTTTATTATTTATTTGAAAGTGCTATTAATTCCATCGTACATCGAGGGGGTTACACATTCATAATATAAAATAACGTACAATACACAAGAAAATATTAACAGACTGGTATAGAGGGAGAAAGGACCCTGCGCAATAAATGGGTGTTACTTTTTTACTTTTCCATGACTACAGGAGCCTGTCTTTCAATATAACCCTAACCCTAAGTTCAGACCTGAGCGTTTTACAGCGCGTTCCTACGCGCTGTAAAACGCTCAACACGGAGAAACCAATGATTCCCTATGGGAATGGTTCTCACCTGGGCGTTTTACAGCGCGTACGATCGCGCTGTAAAACGCCTGACGCTCAAACAAGTTCTTGAGCTTTTTTTGGGGCGTTTGTCGCGCATTCCCGCACATAGATATTCGGGAACGCGCGACAATGTGTGCACGCCTGTCTCTGTATGCGCGATTGTAAACGCCCGTACAATCGCGCATACAGAGCGCTCGTTTCAGAACGCTCAGGTCTGAACCCCCTGTAAGTCAGGATTAGGGTTTGGCTAGTGGTATTTTTTAGTCATCCTAAAATGAATGACATGAATTGGCAGTATGGTGGCTCAGTGGTAAGCAATGGTGCCTTGCAGCACTAGGGTCTTAGTTTTGTTTGGTTTTCAGACATTTTGTTGTCCTATTGAGAAGTCTACGGAAAAACATCTGAAAAAACGCAATACCCAGAGCATGCTGCAATAAAAAAAAATAAAGAAAAGAAAAAGAAAGGAAGCAAACAGCACGTGAAAACGTTTGTAGTGTTTTTCAGAATTTCCTATTGATCAGCATGTAGCATCTGTCTGTAGCATTCTTTGCTCAAAAAATCTAAAAACACTGACAAAAAAGTGTCTATTTTAAAGCCATGATGTGAAACAGATTTCATTGAACTCAATGGATCATTCATGAAATGCAGAGACATGCAATCTCCTCCAGAGGGATCTTTCTTCTCCTGAACAGGAGAACCCCTAGCCACTTTCATACGGGCGAGTATTCCACGCGGATGCGATGCGTGAGTTGAACGCATTGCACCCGTACTAAATACCGACCCATTCATTTCTATGGGACTGTTCACATGAGCGGTGATTTTCACCCATCACTTGTGCGTTGCGTGAAAATCGCAGCATGCTCTATATTCTGCGTTTTTCACGTAACGCAGGCCCCATAGAAGTGAATAGGGTTGCGTGAAAATCGCAAGCATCCGCAAGCAAGTAAGGATGCGGTGCGATTTTCACGCACGGTTGCTGGGAGACGATCGGGATGGAGACCCGATCATTATTATTTTCCCTTATAACATGGTTATAAGGGAAAATAATAGCATTCTGAATACAGAATGCATAGTAAAATAGCGCTGGAGGGGTTAAAATAATAATAATAATAATAATGATTTAACTCACCTTAATCCACTTGCTTGCGCCGCCCGGCATCTCCTTCTGTCTTGATCTTAGCTGTGTACAGTAACAAGGACCTTTGGTGGCATCACAGTCATCACATGATCCATCACATGATCTTTTACCATGGTGATGGATCATGTGATGACCGGAGTGACGTCACCACAGGTCCTGTTGCTGCACAAAGCTAAAATGAAGACAAAAGGAGATGCCGGCTGCGCGAGGAAGTGGACTAAGGTGAGTTAAATATATAATTTTTTTTTTTAACCCTTCCAGCGCTATTTTACTATGCAGTCTGTATTCAGAATACTATTATTTTCCCTTATAACCATGTTATAAGGGAAAATAATACAATCTACAGAACACCGATCCCAGACCCAAACTTCTGTGAAGAAGTTCGGGTTTGGGTACCAAACATGCGTGATTTTTCTCACGAGAGTGCAAAACGCATGACAATGTTTTGCACTCACGCGGAAAAATCGCGGGTGTTCCCACAACGCACCCGCACATGTTTCCACAACGGCCGTGTGAAAGAGGCCTAAGGCCTCTTGCACACGAACGTGCAGTGTTTTGCGGTCCGTAAATTGCAGATCCGAAATACACAGAAGCCGCCCGTGTGCCTTCCGCAATTTGCGGAATGGAACAGACAGCCCATATAGAAATGCCTATTCTTGTCCGCAAAATGGACAAGAATAGGACATGCTCTATAATTTTTGCGGGGCCACAGAACAGAGCACGGAGTGCTGTCCGCATCTTTTGCGGCCCCATTGAAGTAAATGGGTCCGCACCCGAACCACAAAAAATGTGGCTCGGATGCGGAACCAAACGACAGTCATGTGCAAGAGGCCTAAGGGCTCATTCACACAGCCGTTGCCCCTTTGTTCCCGTTTTGCGTCCCGCATACGGTAGGTCTGGAATACACGGTGTACCGGCCCGGATTTGGGTCTGCAAATCTGGAGATGCAGTGCGGAACGGAAGCATAGAACGGAACTCTATGGAAGCACTACGGAGTGCCTTCCGTGGGTTTGGTGCCTCCGCACACCAAAAAGATAGAACTTGCTCTATCTTTTTGCTGAACGGACGTATCGTGGACCTCATTCAAGTGAATGGGGTCGCGATCCGCATGCGGCAGCCCCACGGCCAGTGCCTGTGCATTGTGGACTGCAATTTGCGGTCCACAGCAAGGGCACGGAGGGGCAACGGTCGTGTAAACAAGCCCTAAGGCTCTGTAAAGTAGGATTTACACATAGTTTTTTTTGCCATCACCAGTTGTTAGCTCAAAGTCTATAGGAAATATGAAATGCAGAACACACATGTCTTTTTTTCCCAGTAGCATTTTTTTTGTGTTGGGATGTTTTTTATGTCTATGATTTTTTAACACAACATGTTGAAGCAGTGGCATTTTTTGGGGTTCAGATTCCTTTGTCTGTATAGAAAAAAAGTTAGTTAACACAAAATTACATTAAAAAAGCTTCAACAATGCATGCAATATGCAAATAAACCCCCCCCCCCCAAAAAAAAATCAAGAGTTTTTTAATGATTTTTGTTGATGTTTTCTAAACCAGTCATTTCCCTATTAGGCTTCATTGTCACTGCACAATATATCAGCTCTGATATTACCACCTGTGTTCTAGCTTTCTCCTGTTCATGTATACATATTACGTAAGATCATAACCTTTGTTAAAAACCCTTCTTTACTCTTGGCTTGTACAAATATTCAAATTTTTTAAATGTGTAACATACTGTGCTATTGCCATCGGCAATTTATAGCCAACTGCGGATATACAGTGTGAGAACATTTCTGTATATCACTTTTTTTTTTTTATCACAATTTTTCTGAAGAAACTGGTGAATTTACATAATGAAGGTTCATACTTCATGTTTCCTATAAAATGTTACTATGTTCTTTAGTCTTGGCCACACCAGTCAAGCTTCAATATGCAGACTGTTAGTGAAAGGTGTGTATATTTTGATATTTTTTTTCAACCCTCCGAAACGCATGGCACAAAGGCTTACTTTCTGCTGGGCTTTTGAAATTCAGCTCCCATGCCAGCAAGCAGTTTAGTGGCAGGAAGTCCTTATTCGTACAGCAGTCATGAACTGGTAAACTGGAAGCATCTGTAAAAATGCTAAGAGGATATCAGCTTTCTGAAAGTTTGGCTCCAGAGTAATGAGGTGCAAATGATAGCGCAGCACCTCCAGCACCCACCCCTCCCGTGATGTGAGAAGATTGCCGCTAATGAACATTAATATAGAGAGCCCAGTTAATATCATACAGAACATGGAAACCTTTGAAATCATTTCCTCAGTTTACGAACCATTTTGACGGCAGACAGAAATCTCTGCCGCTCCTATAGCTGGCTTGTACCATTGCAGACAGTTTTACAGAATTGTGTCGCTCATGCTTTTCTAATATGATCATCCCTACTATTTATGTATTTGTGCCATGCATATTGATAGATTATTGATTATGGATATTTAGAATATTTCCAAGTCTTGCAATGCTTTCTATTTTCTTACAGCATAATATATATTTTTGGAAATACTTAAACAAATCATTGGATGTTGACTGCAGTATTGACACAGTCTGGGTTTTGTCTAATAGATTGAACACAATTGTCATGCAGCTCATTTGGCTTCTGGATCCAGTTTTCATCAGCGTGACCATGGGTTACCAAAAAGTATTTTGGGTTGCAAACCACAAAGTTACCTTCCATATTTTTCACACTTTTCTCATCTGCAATGTGGGCCATAATAGAACATGTTCTATAATTTGCGGAATGGCCTCACGGATCTGGAAAAAAAAAAATAATAATAATGTGTGCATAGCCCCATAGAAATGGATCAGGGTGTCATCTGCAAAAAATGCAGATAGCACATGAATGAAAAATATGTTCATGAGGCCTAAGATGGTTTCTACTGTAGATAGCTCTTGTCTATCAGGCTACAAGGTTGTGGCCGTCATCAAACTGGGATCCTTGATACCCTTACCTATCATACCAGAAAGTGGTCCGACTTTCATTTTTGTGGAAAAAAAAGAAAAAAAATTGATGGCAAGTGAGAGATCACCTTAATTAACTCCAGATAACCTATTAGGACATATGGTAATGATTTATCCAAAGTAAATAAAAATAAGTAAGAATTTCATATTTGCATAATTCTATGGCCATAGAATCTGTAGTCACACCCTTGCCTTAGAGCCTGAAGCGGTCTAGTGGTGACCCAGTGCCATGAAAGAGGAGGGCAGTAATATAAGTGTTACATAATTGTTTGGGGTCAGATTCAGATTTTGCATAAATACGGTAGCTTCAGTCTACTCCTTTGATCTCATAAGGGTGTTGGAAACTCTAAATATGTAAACTGCAAAGGGAAAATGCCACTATACAGATCCTTTACAGATAACTAAGCTACTGGAGGCATCTATATCTGCTATAAGAATGCCTGGTCAATGGAGGAGGACAAAGATTGCATGCAGTATATGCAACGTTTTCTGAGACCTCTTGGCCAGTGAGAAGAGACCTCATGTTACCAAGATTAGCATTTTTCAAAACCCACAAGCATCTTAGACTGAGTTCACACGGGCGAGATTTCCGTGCGGGTTCGATGCGGGAGGTGAACGCATTGCACCCGCACTGGACCCATTCATTTCTATGGGCTGTGCACATGAGCTGTGATTTTCACACATCACTTGTGCGTTGCGTGAAAATCGCAGCGTGCTCTATATTGTGCGTTTATCACGCAACGCAGGCCCCATAGAAGTGAATGGGGCTGAGTAAAAATCGCATAGCATCCGCAAGCAAGTGCGGATGCGGTGCGATTTTCACGCATGGTTGCTAGGTGACAGTCTATTCATTGTATTATTTTCCCTTATAACATGGTTATAAGGGAAAATAATAGCATTCTGAATACAGAATGCTTAGTAGGTGATCAATTGAGGGTTAAAAAAGAGAAAAAAATGAACTCACCTTCTACTCTTGATCGCGTAGTTCCCGGTCTCTTCTTTACTTCTTTAATGATGAACTACTGGCTAAAGGACCTGTGGTGACGTCAGATCACATGCTCCAATCACATGGTCCATCACCACGGTCCATGTGATTGGAGTATGTGATCTGACGTCACCACAGGTCCTTTAGCCGGTAGTTCATCATTAAAGAAGTAAAGAAGAGACCGGGAACTACGCGAGGAGAAGATGAGTTAATTTTTTTATTATTTTTAACCCTCAATTGATCACCTACTAAGCATTCTGTATTCAGAATGCTATTATTTTCCCTTATAATCATGTTATAAGGGAAAATAATATCTACACAACACCGAACCCAAACCTGAACTTCTCTGAAGAAGTTCGAGTCTGGGTACCACAGTCGGTTTTTTATCACGTGCGCGCAAAACACATTGTACCTGCGCGATAAAAACTGAACATCGGAACGCAATCGCAGTCAAAACTGACTGAAATTGCGTACCTAGTCGCGCGGGTTAGCCGCAATACACCGAGACGCATCCGGACCTAATCCGGACACGCCCGTGTGAACCCAGCCTAATTCATTTTTTATAGATCCCTTAAACGAAAAGATTTTATCTTGTGAAATGCTTAATTTGCTCAGATATATATCTTCAAGCCCTTAAGGACACGGCCATATTTCACCTTAAGGCCGAATGCACACGGCCGTGAGCGGTCCGTGGAACCGCGGCCTTGATTCCTGCTGAGTGCGGCACGGCGTCATTGGTTGCTATGACGCCGTGCGCTCCCTGCTGCCGCCACAGTACAGTAATACACTGGTATGATCTATACCAGTGTTTTACTGTACTGTGGCGGCAGCAGGGAGCGCACGGCGTCATAGCAACCAATGACGCCGTGCGCTCCTGCACTCAGCAGGAATCCAGGCCGCGGTTCCACGGACCGCTTACGGCCGTGAACAACGGCCGTGTGCATTCGCCTAAGGACCAGGCCATTTTTTGCAAATCTGATCAGTGTCACTTTATGTGTGATTAACTTTTAAACGCTTTTACTTATCCAGGCCATTCTGAGACAGTTTTTTTTTTATACTATGTCCCATTTGAAGCCCCCCTGATGCACCCCTAGAGTAGAAACTCCAAAAAGTGACCCCATTTTAGAAACTACACCCCTCAAGGTATACAAAACTGATTTTACAAACTGTGTTAACCCTTGATGTGTTCCACAAGAATTAATGGAAAATAGAGATAACATTTCAAAATTTAACTTTTTGGCAGATTTTCCATTTTAATAATTTTTTTCCAGTTACAAAGAAAGGGTTAACAGCCAAACAAAACTCAATATTTATGGCCCTGATTCTGTAGTTTACAGAAACACCCCATATGTGGTTGTAAACTGCTGTACGGGCACATGGCAGGGCACAGAAGGAAAGGAATGCCATACGGTTTTTGGAAGGCAAATTTTGCTGGACTGGTTTTTTGACACTATGTCCCATTTAAAGCCCCCCTGATGCACCCCTAGAGTAGAAACTGCAAAAAAGTTACCCCATTTTGGAAACTACGGGATAGGGTGGCTGTTTTGTTGGTACTATTTTAGGGTACATATGATTTTTGGTTGCTCTATATTACACTTTTTGTGAGGCAAGGTAACAAGAAATAGCTGTTTTGGCACCGTTTTATTTTTTTTGTAATTTACAACATTCATCTGACAGGTTATATCATGTAGTATTTTTATAGAGCAGGTTGTCACGGACGCGACAATACCAAATATGACAACCTTTTTTGGTTGTTTGTTTCAGTTTTACATAACAAAGCATAAAAAAATGATTCTTTAGTGTCGCCACAGTTTGAAAGCCGTAGTTTTATTTATTTTTTGGGAGTGTCTTGTGTAGGGGCTCATTTTTTGAGGGATGAGATGACGGTTTGATTGGCACTATTTTGGGGTGCGTATGACTTTTTGCTCGCTTGCTATTCCACTTTTTGTGATGTAAGGTGACAAAAAATGGCTTTTTTTTACAGTTTTTAATTATTTATTTTTTACGGTAATCACCTGAGGGGTTAGGTCATGTGATATTTTTATAGAGCAGGCTATTATGGATGCGGTGATACCTAATATGTCTGCTTTTTTATTTATATTTTACACAATGATGTCATTTTTTAAACAAAGAAAATCATGTTTTAGTGTCTCCATTGTCTGAGAGCCATATTTTTTTTAGTTTTTGCGTGATTATCTTGGGTAGGGTGATTATCTTGGGTAGGGTTTTGGGTATGATTTTTGTGAGATGAGATGACTGTTTGATTGGCACTATTTTGAGGTGCGTATGACTTTTTGATCGCTTGCTATCACACTTTTTGTGATGTAAGGTGACAAAAAATTGCTTTTTTTACACTGTTTTTAGTTTTTTACGGTACTCACCTGAGGGGTTAGGTCATGTGATATTTTTATAGAGCAGGTTATTATGGACGCGGTGTAGTGCATTTTATTTTTTTTATTTTTAATTGGTGATAAATGTGTTTTGTTTTTTTAATTTTTTTTGACCCAGACTCACTCTGGTTCTTGAAGATCCAGTGGGTCTGATGTCTGTATAATACAATACAGTACACTATATATTGTACTGTACTGTATTTTCACTTTACACTTAGTCTGATCAGACTTCTGCCTTTGGCAGAAGTCTAATCAGACTAAGCGTTACCATGGCAAGCCAGAAGTCTGTGAAGGCGTCCGGTTGCCATTGTAACCATCACCCGCTGCCACAACAGAGCAGCGGGTGATGGGGAGGGAGGGGGCCCCCTCCCTTTGTGATCCTGTCTAGAATCGGGGGCTGAAACGGCACAGCAGCCGCCGATGGGAGAGGGAGGGAGCTCCCTCCCTGTTAACCCCTTCCATACAGCGGTCCCTACGGACCGCGGCATGGAAGGGGTTAAACGGCTGACATCTGTGAGCACAGATGTCAGTCGTTTCAAGCAGAGTGTCAGCAATGTGCTGACACTCTGCTAACCGCTCGACCATCCTGAGAGAGGGGGCGGGCGGATGATCGCGTGCCTGCTGCCCCCCAGGACCGCCCGCACCACCTGCACCTCCCCCCCTGGACAGCCCGCCAGCAGATAACAATGAGGGCTGCAGGGAGGTGTGGTTAAAAATGAAAAGTTAGGTCATTTTGAAGTTTCTGATCCCCGCAGTCACGGACTGAGGGGATCAGAAACTTCCGAAATCGCTGCAAACCGCAGGTCTGAATTGACCTTTTACACTGGGTCAGTTATTTGGAATAAATGTTCATATGAATGCTTGTTTTTGATAACTGGTCTATGTAAAGGTGCCCTCCTCTCAGCATCAAGCCGTGTGAAAGGCATTTTAACCCCTTCTACCCCAGGCCAGTTTTCCCCTTCCCAGACCTATTTTTACTAATCTGGGATGTGTCACTTTATGTGCTAATAACTTTGGAATGGTTTTACTTATCTAACCGATTTTGAGATTGTTTTCTGGTGACACATTGTACTTCAGATAATGATAAATTCTCCAGTGTTTATGATGCAAAAGAATAGGTATGTATTGGATAGTGTGTCTGTATAATACATGTGATGTTTCGGCCACACTCTGGCCTTCATCAAACTGGTGTTGCTTGGTAGATGGATGTCCTGGGAAATAGGTGTGCGGGAAAGAGTGCAATAGCACTGAGGGAAAAGGCGCCCTCTGTTGCATTCTTTCCTGAATGCCTATTTCCCAGGACATCGATCTACCAAGTGGCACCATTTTGATGAAGGCCAGAGTGTGTCACATGTATTATACAGCCGCACTATCCAATAAATACCTATTCTTTTGCATCATAAACGCTGGAGTATTTATCATTATTTCAAGACGGGGTGGGAGCAGCAAGCAGACGGCAGAGTGCCACAAAGTTTTTTTAATACATTGTACTTCATGTTAGCAGTAAATCTGGGTAAAAAAAAATAGAAAATCTAAATTTGAAGTTCTCTACTTTCTACTTTAGAAAATTTCCAAAACCATTTCTTTTACCACTAAGTCAGTTATAAAGGGATTTTGACTTACGTAATAGAATCCACCCATAAATGATTTTAGAAAGGGCTCATGCACACAGC
Source organism: Bufo gargarizans (assembly GCF_014858855.1). NCBI lineage: Eukaryota > Metazoa > Chordata > Amphibia > Anura > Bufonidae > Bufo > Bufo gargarizans. The sequence goes on from NW_025334245.1 coordinate 81,044, forward strand.
CGTTGCCCGGCCGTGGCCGTATTGCGACCCGCATACAGTGGGTCTGCAATACATGGGCACCGGCTGTGTGCATCCCACATTACGGATCGCGGAACTATTCACTTCAATGAGTCCGCAATCCGGGAGATGCGGAATGGAGGCACGGATCGGAAGCCCACGAAAGCACTACGGAGTGCTTCCGCGGGCTTACTGTACGTGCCTCCGCACCGTAAAAAAGTAGTGCTTGCACTACTGGACCATAGGATGCGGATCGTGGACCCCATTCAAGTGAATGGGTCTGCGATCCGCATGCGGCTGCCCCATGGTCTGTGTCCGTGCATTGCGGATCGCAATTTGAGGTCCACAGCACGGGCACGAAGCCCTTATGTTCGTGGGCATGAGCCCTTACACTGAGGACTCATGCACACGACCTTATGTATTTTGCGGTCCACAAAAAACAGATCTGCAAAAAGTATGGATGACATCCTTGTGCATTCTGTATTTTGTGGAACAGAACAGCTGGCCCCTAATAGAACAGTACTATCCTTATCCATAATACGGACAATAATAGGACATGTTCTATTTTTTTGCGGAACGGAAATACAGACATACGAAACGGAATGAACACGGAGTAACTTCTGTTTGTTTTTTTGCGGACCCATTGAAATAAATGGTTCCGCATATGGTCCACACAAAAAAACGTTCATGTGCATGAGCCCTGATTCTGCAGTTTCCAGAAACACCCCATATGTCGTCGTAAACTGCTATATGAGCACATGACAGTGGTCAGAAGGGAAAGAGCGCTATATGGTTTTTGGGGGGCAGATTTTGCTAGAATGGTTTCTGGGTGCCATGTTGTATTTCAAGAGACCTAGAGGTACCCTTACAGTGGAAACCCGATAAACTGACCCCATTTATACCCCTTATAGAATTTAGTAAGGGGTGTACTGAGCACTTTGACCACACTATGGAAGGAGCACCATATGGCTTCTGCAGCACCTATTTTGATGGATTGGTTTACGTGCACCATGTTGGTATTGCACAGTCTCTGGGGTACCAGTATAACTATTTTCTGACAACCATACATTTTTCTCTGTGTGAGGACTTATTTTTTGCAGGATGAGTTGCCATCATCATTGATTCTATTTTGGGGCACATACTTTTGGATCACTTTTTATTTTGCTTTTTGGGAAGCAGGATAAAGTAAATACAGCAATTCTGTTACTGCTTTTTGGGTTTTGTTGTTGCGGCGTACACCGTGCAGGAAAAAAAACTTGTTATCTTTATTCTGCTGGTCCATACAATTGCAGAGATACCAATGTTTTTTTTTTATGTTTTACCACTTTTTCACAAAGCATTTTTATTTAAAAAAATCATATTTTTGCACTATTTTCTGAAAGCCATCATTTTTTTTTATTTTTTGGGCGATTGTATTATGTAGAGACTCATTTTGCAGGATGAGGTGATGTTTTAATTAGTATCATTTTGGTGTACATATGACTTTTTGATCACTCGATATTACACATTTTGGAAGGTGAGGCGACAAAAAATTACTGTTCTGGCACTGTTTTTATTTATTTCTTTTTACAGCGTTCACCTAATCAGGTAGATCATGTGATATTTTTATAGAGCAGGCTGTCACAAATTCAGTAATACCTAATATGTCTTTTTTTTGTTAAGTTTTACACAAGAGTAAAAGCATTTAAAAAAAAAAAAAAGAAAATCTTCTAAGAGACATATTTATTTTTTATTTTTCGAGTGATTGTCTTAGGAAGGGGCTCATTTTTTTCAGGATGAGATGGTGGTTTGATTGGTAGCATTTTGGGGTGCATGCAACTTTTGATCGCTTGGTATTACACTTTTTGTGAGGCAAGGTGACCAAATCTGTCTGTTTTGGCACAGTTTTTATTTTTTATTTATTTACAGCATTCACCTGAGGGGGTAGATCATGTGATATTTTTATAGAGCAGGTTGTTTACAGATGCGGTAATACCTAATATGTCTATTTTTTTTTTTTGTTAAGTTTTACACAGTAGAAGCATTTTATTTTTTTATTTGCCATTTTTGCCTTGTTGCCATTTTCTGAGAGCCATATATATTTTTTTTAAGGCGTTTGTCTTATGTAGGGGCTCATTTTTCGTGGGATCAGATGATGGTTTGATTTGTACCATTTTGGGGTACATAGGACTTTTTGGTCGCTTGGTATTACACTTTTTGTGAAGCAAGGTGACCAAAAAATGTTTGACGCTGTTTTTATTTATTTATTTTTATGGTGTTCACCTGACAGGGTGGATAATGTGATATATTTACAGAGCTGGTAGATATGGACATGGCGATACCTAATATGTCTATTTTTCCTATTTATTTTTACAATTTTATATGACTTAATTATGGGAAAAAGGCACTTTATATGTTTTTTTTACTTGGAACATTTATTTTTTTATTATGTAAAACAATTTATTTTTTACTTTTTTTACTTTTTTTTGTCCCACTGTGGGACTTCAAATTTTGGGGGTCTGATTGCCTTAACCTTTATAACTGACTTAGTGGTAAAAAAAAATGGTTTTGGAAATTTTCTAAAGTAGAAAGTAGAAAACTTCAAATTTAGAAAATTGTTATTTTATTTTTTTGTGTATTGCAATGCGTTGTCTGTTAGTGTATTACCAGTGTAAAGCCTCATTCACACATCAGAGTTTTGGTCAGTGATTTCCTTCAGTGATTTTGATTTTGAGCCAAAACCAGATGTGGCTCTCAACACAGAACAGGTGCAGATCTTTCCCTTAGGGCTCGTTCACATGGACCGCATTTGCGGGTCCGCAATACACGGGCATCGTTCCGTGTGCATAAACTTCAATGGGTCTGCAAATCCGGAAATGCAGAATGGTGCGAAACGGAAGCACGGAACACTACTGAAACACTACGGAGTGCTTTCTGGGGTTCCGTTCCGTGACTCTGCACCGCAAAAAGATAGAACTTGCTCTATCTTTTTGCAGGACGGACGGATCGCGGACCCATTCAAGTGAATGGGTCTGTGATCCCCATGCGGCTGCCCCACACAATTTGAAGTCCACAGCACGGGCACAGGCTTCACAATGTCTGTGGAGTCTACAATCCTGGTTTGGGCTCAAAATCACTCATGGAAGTCACTGACCAAAACACTAACGTGTGAATGAGGCATAATACGCTGCCTGTCTGTGAGACCCAGCAATGGGGCTGTGTTGCACAGCCTTTCGTAGAAGGCAAGACTCGTTGCCTATGGAAGACATCGGACTGCCTTCACAGCCATTGGAGACCCTTTACCCGCCGCAAACACCTTCTATGCCATTGTCTGTCTGTCTAGACGTCTAGATGTTCTTTATACGCGACCAAACGACTGGACAGATCTTCACCAAATTTGGCACACAGGTACATCAGGTTTTAGACTGGGTCTGAGCTCTCTAGGACTTACCGTTCCTGCCACTTACCAAACTGCCATTTACACGGTCACATGTCCATTATTAGCCAATAGAAGCTCGCAGGTCCTACTCCAGGTTACCATAACAACTGATCAAAGATTTTAGCATTTTGCAGGTATGACGACACAACTACAGTGCTACATGCATGGGGGGCAGGGGCCACTATTAAACATATGGGCACAGTGGAGTTCACTGTTAAAGAAGCGGGCACTGTGGAGGTCACTGTGAAAGGGGCAGGCACCACAGAGGTCACTGTTAAAGGGGCAGGCATTGTGGAAGTCACTGTTAAAGGGACGGGTACTGTGGAGGTCACTGTTTAAGGGGCGGACACTATGAAGGTTACTGTTAAAGGGGTGGTCAATGTTAAAGGGGCGGGCAATGTGGACGTCACTGTTAAAGGGGCAGGCACTGTGTAAGTCACTGTTAAAGGGGCAGGCACTGTAAAGGTCACTGTTAAAGGGGCAGCCACTATGAGGGTCATTGTTAAAGGGGTGGGCACTGTGGAGGTCACTGTTAAAGGGGTGGTCAATGTTAAATAGGCGGGCACTATGGAGATCACTGTTAAAGGGGCAGGTACTGTGGAGATCACTGTTAAAGGGGCAGGCACTGTGGAGGTGACTGTTAAAGGGGTGAGCACTGTGGATGTCACTGTTAAAGGGGTGGACACTATTAAAGGGATGGGCACTGTGGAGATCACTGTTAAAGAGGCGGGCATTGTGGAGGACACTGTTAAAGGGGCGGACACTGTGGAGGTCACTGTTAAAGGGGCAGTCACTGTTAAAAAGGCAGGCACTGTGCAGGTCACTGTTAAAGGGGCAGGCAATGTGGAGGTCTCTGTTGAAGGGCTGGGCACCATGGAAGTCACTGTTAAAGGGGCGGGCACTGTGGAGGTCACTGTTAAAGAGGCGGGCACTGTGGAGGTCACTGTTAAAGGGGTGAGCACTGTGGAGGTCACTGTTGAAGGGGTGGTCAATGTTAAATGGGCGGGTACTATGGAGATCACTGTTAAAGGGGCAGGTTATGTGGAGGTCACTGTAAAAGGGGCAGGCACTGTGGAGGTCACTGTAAAAGGGGCAGGCACTGTGGAGGTCACTGTTAAAGGGGCGGGCACTGTGGAGGTCACTGTTAAAGGGGCAGGCACTGTGGAGGTCACTGTTAAAGGGGCAGGCACTGTGGAGGTCACTGTTGAAGGGGTGTGCACTATTAAATGGGCAGACACTGTGGAGGTCACTGTTGAAGGGGTGTGCACTATTAAAGGGGCGGACACTGTGGAGGTCACTATTAAAGGGGCGGGCACTGTGGCGGTAACTGTTAAAGGGGTGGTTAATGTTAAAAAGGCGGGCACTGTGCAGGTCACTGTTAAAGGGGCAGGCAATGTGGAGGTCTCTGTTAAAGGGGCGGGCACTGTGGAAGTCACTGTTAAAGGGGCAGACACTGTAAAGTTCACTGTTAAAGGGGAAGCCACTATGAAGGTCACTATTAAATGGGTGGTCAATGTTAAAGAGGCGGACACTGTGGAAGTGATTGTTAAAGTGGCGGGCACTGTTGATGTCACTGTTAAAAAAAGGCACTGTGGATGTCACTGTTAAAGTGGCATTCACTATTAAAGGGATGGACAATGTGGAGGTCACTGTTAAAGGGGTGGGCACTGTGATGGTCACTGTTAAAGGGGCACGCAGTGCGGAGGTCACTGGTAAAGGGGCAGGCACTGTGGAAGTCACTGTTAAAGGGGCAGGCACTGTGAAGGTCACTGTTAAAGGAGAAGCCACTATGAAGGTCACTGTTAAATGGGTGGTCAATGTTAAAGGGGCGGGCACTGTGGAGGTGATTGCTAAAGTGGCGGGCACTGTGGATGTCACTGTTAAAAAAGCAGGCAGTGTGGATGTCACTGTTAATGGGGTAGACATTGTGGAGGTCACTTTTAAAGGGGCGGGAACTGTGGAAGTCACTGCTAAAGGGGCGTTCACTATTAAAGGGATGGACAATGTGGAGGTCACTGTTAAAGGGGTGGGCACTGTGATGGTCACTGTTAAAGGGGCACGCAGTGCGGAGGTCACTGGTAAAGGGGCAGGCACTGTGGAAGTCACTGTTAAAGGGGCAGGCACTGTGCAGGTCACTGTTAAAGATGCGGTCACTGTTAAAGGGGCGGGCACTATGAAGGTCACTGTTAAAGGGGCGGCCACTGTGGAGGTCAATGTTAAAGGGGCAGGCACTGTGGAAGTCACTGTTAAAGGGGCAGGCACTGTGAAGGTCACTGTTAAAGAGGCAGCCACTATAAAAGTCACTGTTAAAGGGGTGGTCAATGTTAAAGGGGCGGGCACTATGGAGATCACTGTTAAAGGGGCAGGTACTGTGGAGGTCACTGTTAAAGGGGCAGGCACTGTGGAGGTCACTGTTAAAGGGACAGGCACTGTGGAGGTGACTGTTAAAGGGGTGAGCACTGTGGAGGTCACTGTTAAAGGAGTGGACACTATTAAAGGGACGGGCACTGTGGAGGTCACTGTTACAGGGGCGGGCATTGTGGAGGACACTGTTAAAGGGGCGGACACTGTGGAGGTCACTATTAAAGGGGCAGGTAGTGTGGAGGTCACTGTTAAAGGGGCGGGCACTCTGGAAGTCACTGTTAAAGGGGCAGGCACTGTAAAGGTCACTGTTAAAGGGGAAGCCACTATGAAGGTCACTGTTAAATGGGTAGTCAATGTTAAAGGGGCGGGCACTGTGTATGTCACTGTTAAAAAAAGCAGGCACTCTGGAGGTCACTGTTAAAGGGGCAGACATTGTGGAGGTCACTTTTAAAGGGGCTAGCACTGTGGAGGTCTCTGTTAAAGGGGAGTTCACTATTAAAGGGACGAAAATGTGGAGGTCACTGTTAAAGGGGTGGGCACTGTGGAGGTCACTGTTAAAGGGGCAGGCAGTGCAGAGGTCACTGTTAAAGATGCAGTCACTGTTAAAGAGGCGGGCACTATGGAGGTCACTGTTAAAGGGGCAGGCACTGTGAAGGTCAATGTTAAAGGGGCAGCCACTGTGGAGGTCAATGTTAAAGGAGCAGGCACTGTGGAGGTCAATGTTAAAGGGGCAGCTACTGTGGAGGTCAATGTTAAAGGGGCGGGCACTATGGAGGTCATTGTTAAAGGGGCGGGTACTGTAGAGGTCACAGTTATGAGGGAAACTGTTGATATCTTTTTACAACACACGGAAACATAAAATGAAATAGATGAAATATACCCGGGCCACTCTGGTTCATTCTGCTAGTACTTAATAAAAACCTTGTCCATGATCATGCCTTCACTCCAGAATTTTGGCTTCAAAAGTCGAAAAATTGAGCTTTTGTGACTTTTTGGACTTATTTATGGAAAAATATTGTGACTTTTTGCATTTTTATACCACTTACTCCAGTTTTGAACTATGGATGGGTAAGTAGGTGTGGTTAGCTATGTTAATGACTTTCTCTACAGATTTATCACTGAGACTTTTTTTAAAAGTTCAAAAAAAAAGTCACACTCTCACTCCAGTAGGAGAGTGGAGTAGGAAAATCGGAGTATCTTTTCTAGGTAAAATTGTTAGGTTTAAAGATAAGACAAATTTACCAAACAGCATGCCACATCTGTAATGTATAATTTAGTTTGTACATGAACCCTGTTGCGGAATATGTTGGTGCTATATAAATAAAGATTAAGGGGGACATTAAGTGATATACACCACAATGGTGGCATATTAAAGTTGCAGATATTGTCACACACTATTTTTTGTGGCAAAATGTGCAACTTCTTCCCACTCTTGTCAGTTTTCTATATTGGCGAGAAAAAGGGGCATAGTGTAGGTGGGGAGCTGGCACAGAGTTAAAGGGGTTATCCAATGTCTCCAACTGCCCCCACAAGTGCTGGGCCCCTCACAGGCAATATACTTACCCTTCTTCCCGCTACCTGCGCCACTCCTGGTCCCCCACCGCCGCTGCTGCTTCTTCCTGTACACAGATGAAAACATCCGGTGTCGGGTGGGAGCAGCCAATGGCAGGCGGAGATGGGGATGAGCCTCCCTAGCTTTGCCCGTGATGCTAGGGAGGCTCGTTCCTGTTCCCGCCTCCCATTGGCTGCTAACCCCCGACACCGGGATGTTTTCATTCGTGTACAGGGAGATGCAGCATCGTCGGTGCGGGGACCAGGAGTGGCGTAGGGAGCAGGGTAAGTATAATACCTCAAAGAAAAAAATGTGGGGGGTTCAGTCAGCACAACCCTGTATGCAGGTGCACATTGCTATGGCGAAATACACATACAAACGCAAAAACACAAATGCAATAGCACTCTGCAACCAGCACTCTGCCCTGCCTCTATGCTGGATGTTGAATGAGGCATTAGTGTACATTTTGGCCAAAGTGTAATAAGCCAATCACCACGTCAAGGTCGCCTCTATAAATGGTCCCTAACACTAGTTCCTACCTGTTATGGGCCATAACAGCCACACAAAGTCCAGGGAGCGCAGGTACAGCATGCACGCCAGGTACACTCTGCTTTTAATCCCGTCCGCAATGGCACCTGCATAAAGGGTTGTGCTGACTGAACCCCCACATTTTTTTCTTTGTAGTATATATTGGAGGTGTGGCGATATCCATGCAGTCATGCACACCTGACCAGTCAGTCTGCCATGGAGGCTGGTTTTAAAGTCAGTATAAAACTGAGTCTGCTTTTATAGCGCCTACCAGTAGCCATTTGGCTCCAGGAGAAGTATATAGTGGGCTCAGCATGCATGTTGGTACTTGCATCCCTGGATACGATGGAAGCTGTTATGGTACTGGACGGGGTTAAAAGCAGAGTGTGCCTGGCGTGCATGCTGTACCTGCGCTCCCTGGACTTTGTGTGGCTGTCATGGCCCATAACAGGTAGGAACTAGTGTTAGGGACCACTCATAGAGGCGACCTTGACGTGGTGAGTGGCTTATTACGCTTTGGCCAAAATGTACACTAATGCCTCATTCAACATCCAGCATAAAGGCAGGGCAGAGTGCTGGTTGCAGAGTGCCATTGCATTTGTGTGTTTGCATAAGTATAATACCTGTAAGGTAGGGAGTTAAGACCAGCATGGAAAATGCCAGCCTTAATAAATGTCCACCTGTTATTATTAAATGTGGCATAAAGTACACCAACACTGACTTCAAATATTACTCTCATAATAAATCCCCCCTTCAGTATTTTAAAGGGAGTCTGTCATCAGGAACTTCCCTATTAAACCAGGCACAATGTCTTGTAGGGCTAGATCAGCTGAATATAATAATACCTTTCACTAAGGCCTCATGCACACGACCGTTGTTTCATTCCGTGTCCATTGTTCCGTTTTTTTTGTGATTTTCTGCGGACCCATTGACTTTCAATGCGTCCGTTGAAAACTCGGCTAATGCACCATTTGTCATCCGCGTCCGTGATCCGTGGTTCCAGTTCTGTCCTAATTTTTTCACGGAAAACGGTTTGCGGACCCATTCAAGTCAATGGGACCGTGAAAAAACGTAGAGGCACACAAGATTGTCATGCGCGTACGCGTCCGTTTTTTTACTATCATTTGCATGGCAAACTTGACTTAGACTTTTTTTTACTTTCCTTCATGTCTGGTGATCCTCCAAAAATCAAGGAAGACACACAGAAACAAAAACGGAAACGTATCACGGAACAACGGAACCCCATTTTGCGGAACGGAACACAACAACGGTCGTGTGCATGAGGCCTAAGGCTACTTTCACACTCACATTTTTTGCGCATCCGTCATGGATCTACAAAAACTATCCCGTTACCATAATACAACCACATGCATCCGTCATGAACAGATCTTGTTGTATCAGGTCTTATATAGCCATGACCTTTTCTATTGTGCCAGATTGTGTCAGAGAAAACGGGCCCCATTGACTTACATTGTGTGCCAGGATAGATCCGTTTGGCTCCGCTTTGTCATGCGAACAGCTGCAGGCAGTGTTTTGGTGTCCGCCCCCAGAGCAGAATGGAGACTGATCAGAGGCAAACTGATGCATTCTGAGCGGATCCTTATCCATTCAGAATGCATTAGGACAAAACTGATCCGTTTTGGACCGCTTGTGAGAGCCCTGAACGGATCTCACAAACTGAAAGCCAAAACGCCATTGTGAAAGTAGCCTTAGCGATCCATTACTTCATTCTGGAAGAAAAGTACCTTAAATCCATATGAAAATGAACAGTTAAGTGCACTGAGGGCAAACCCAAGCCACTCTATGCACCCTTGCTCCTCCTGCTTCTCCTGCCAGCATCTCCGTCTACTTCTTTACAGGAGATGCAGGAGAAGAAAGAGTGCACAGACTGACAGGGCCATTTTCCTGTTATCATACCTGGCCATGGCAATCAATAAGCAAATGGAGGGGCTGGAAAAAGAAGCAGGAAGAGCAAGGGTGCACAGAGTGTCTTGGGCCCATCCTTGGTGCACATAACTGCTCATTTGCATATGGAATGAAAAGTACTTTTTCTCCAGAATGAAGCAAGAAGTGAAAGGTATCATTACATTTAGCTGATCTAGCCCTACAAGACATTCTGCCTTAACAGTGAATTTTCAGACTTTCTTTACAGGGAATCTGTCACCAGTGACCTCCCTATGAAACTGCACCTGTTTAAAATGCTGTTTTTCCTCTTGTTAATCTTAAGCTCTCCCGTGTTATACTTTTTCTTAATATGCAAATTAGGCCTTTGGAGCAATGAGGGCATCACCATTGCTCTTCTTGCACCCAAGCTTTACTCCTTTCTGTGACCAGCCTGTCTTTCACTGCCTAATCACTCCCTGGCCCTATCAATCAAAACAGTGATGGGGGGTGAGGGTGGTTTGGCCACAGAAAGCAGTGGAGCTTGGGTGGAACAATAGCAATTGTGACACCCTCATTCCACCAAAAAAATAGTATAACTCGGAAACAGAGATACAGATCCACAAAAGAAAAGCACTGTTTTAATCAGGTGAGCTACAGCTATGTGTCTATACAAATAGTTGTATAGGGAGGTCACTGGTGACAGATTCCCTTTAAAGATCTCCATTAACCCATTGTCAAAGGTTAGGGTTATTATGGTCTGCATTCATGGTCTCCCTCCTCTCTGCGTACTCTTATTCTGGCACTTCTAGGGTCTAGTTATCATGATTTTTTTTTTATATGCAACTATATGATGGATTTCTTTTATTAGAAAAAAAATAAGCTAAAAGGGTTGTCTGGGATTTTGATATTGATGGCCTATCTTCAGTATAGTCATCAATATCTGATGTGAGTCCTGCTTCCGACAACTGAACACATTGATTGACAGCTTTTCTAGTATGAGTTTGTATGCAGGGAGACCTGTCAATCACTGAGTGTGGGGACGAGAGACTCAGATTTTCTCTATGAGTCATGACAGTATTTAAACTGGTTACATTCATTCCTCAATCATCTGAAATCCCCCAGCCTGCCATTCCTCAAAACCCTGTAACGTATTTTGTCCCACAGTCTGTGGCTCTCCATAATTCATTTGCAGCACTTTCAGAGTGCAAGAGCAACATGGAGGATGGCTCATACACAGTGGGTGAGAAAAAATCATCTCCCATGCCTAAAGTATGCAAGACTGCAGCCAAAGACAAAAAGGAGAAGGTGAGGACTGATAGTAAGCAGCTGTTGGTGGGCAATTCCATCATAAGAGGTGTGAAGTTTGAGGAAAATGGTATTGTGAGATGTCTCCCTGGTGCTACCGCTAGCAGGGATAGACGACGGATCCTTAATATTGTTAGGCAAGCAAAGCAGGAAAGGGAGGTGGATGTTATTGTCCCTCTCGGGACAAATGATCTGGCTTGCAATGAGGTTTCAAAGGTGAAGGAAGCTTTTCACACACTTGGAAATGATATACGGGAGGTTGCATCAACTGTTTCATTCTCTGCAGTTTTGCCTGTGCATAACCTTCAGCATGACAGGAAGATGCGCATTAAGGAATTCAATGTATGGCTTGGTGATTGGTGTCTGAATAAAGGGTTTGGCTTTGTGTCTCATGTTAGCTCTCATTGGAATGGAAAAGAACTGTACAAGAAAGATGGTTTGCATCTTTCTCTCAAGGGAACAAATGTCCTCAGTGAACAGTTCCAAGTATTTGCTAAGGAGCATTTGAACTAGAAAAGGGGGGCAAAAGAGTGATAATCCAGCATGCTGACTGCCCCCCCGGAACAATGCCAGAAGATGCCAGTAGCACAAAGGTTAAGAAATGACAAGCTCAGATTCTTGTCTACAAATGCTCGCAGTTTAGGGAATAAGATCATGGAACTTGAGGCTATAATGGCATCTGAGAATATAGATTTAGTGGCTGTTACTGAGACATGGTTCAATGGGAGTAATGACTGGGATATAACAATACCAGGGTTCTCTCTATACAGGAAAGACAGAGAAGGCAAGAAGGGGGAGGGGTGGCCCTGTATGTGAAAGATAGCATGAAATCTAATTTGATACAAGTTAGCGAGACCAATTTAGAGTCAGTTTGGGTTACCTTGCAGCTTGATAATCATAAGGTAACTCGTGTAGGTGTGATATATAGACCACCTAGCCAAGTCAAAGAATTAGATGATCTACTAGTTAAGGAAATAGCTAAAATGACATTGAAGGGGGAAGTTATCATTATGGGAGACTTTAATCTTCCTGATGTAAACTGGAAAACCAAAATAGCTAGTTCTTCCAGGAGTACAGATATTCTAAATTCCCTACTGGGATTATCTCTACAGCAAGTAGTTGAGGAGCCAACCCGGAAGGAGGCCATTTTAGATTTAGTATTCACAAATGGGAATTTGGTATCTGATATTACTGTAGGGGAAAGCTTGGGATCTAGTGATCACCAGTCAGTGTGGTTACTATAAGTACAGTGACTGAGTCACACCACACAAAAACAAAAGTTTTCGATTTTAGAAAAACTGACTTTTCTAAAATTTGATTAGTGGTATACGAGTCCCTATCAGATTGGAACAGTTTCAATGGAGTCCAGGAGTAATGGGACTACTTAAAAGTGTCACTATTGAAGGCAACAGAAAATTGCATTAGGCTTGTCAGTAAAAGCAAAAAAAGGAAGAGACCACTGTGGTACTCAGCAGAAGTGACCAAAATCATTAAAAACAAAAAGATAGCATTTAATAATTATGAAAAAAAAAACAGGATGAGAGGCAAATTTATAAGATTAGGCAGAGAGAGGCCAAACAAGTTATAAGAGCTTCTAAAGCACAGGCAGAAGAGGAAATTAGCTCAGTCAGTAAAAAAAGGCGATAAGACATTCTTCAGATACATAAATGAAAAAAGGAAACTAAAACAAGGAATTAACAAATTAAAAACAAAAGAAGGAAGGTATATGGAAGAAGATAAAGAACTAGCTGACTGCCTCAATGAATACTTCTGTTCAGTTTTTACAAAGGAAAATGAAGGAAAAGGACCTCAGTTAGGAAAGAAGACTAATGAATCTTTTGATGCATGTGTCTTTACAGAGGAAGAGGTTCTAAGTCAGCTGTCTAAAATTAATACAAATAAGTCACAGGGGCCTGATGGGATACACCCAAAGCTATTAAAAGAGCTCAGCGGCGAAATAGCAAAACCATTAACAGATTTATTTAACCAATCACTGGCAACAGGAGTCGTCACAGAAGATAAGAAATTGGCAAATGTTGTGCCCATTCACAAGAAAAGTAGTAGGGAGGAATCGGGCTACTATAGCCTGACATCAATAGTGGGGAAATTAATGGAAACCATACTTAAGGAGAGGATTGTGGAACATCTAAAATCCCATGGATTAAAAGATGAAAAACAGCATGGGTTTACTTCAGGGAGATCATGTCAAACTAATCTTATAGATTTTTTTGATTGGGTGACTAAAATAATAGATGGCGGAGATGCAGTAGACATCGCTTATCTGCACTTTAGTAAGGCTTTTGATACTGTCCCACATAGAAGGCTTATCAATAAATTGCAGTCTTTGTGCGTGGACTCCCATATTGTTGAATGGATTAGGCAGTGGCTGAGGGACAGAGAACAAAGGGTTGTAGTCAATGGAGTATATTCAGACCATGGTCTTGTTACCAGTGGGTTACCTCAGGGATCTGTTCTGGGACCCATATTGTTTAATATCTTTATCAGCGAAATTGCAGAAGGCCTCGGTGGTAAGGTGTGTCTTTTTGCTGATGACACAACGATTTGTAACAGGGTTGATGTTCCTGGAGGGATACACCAAATGTAAAAAGGATTTAGGAAAACTAGAGGAATGGTCAAAAATCTGGCAACTAAAATGTAATGTTGATAAGTGCAAGATAATGCACCTGGGGCGTAAAAACCCAAGAGCAGAATATAAAATCAGTGATACAGTCCTAACCTCAGTATCTGAGGAAAGAGATTTAGGGGTCATTATTTCAGAAGACTTAGGTGGACAGACAATGTCATAGAGCAGCAGGAAATGCTAGCAGAATGCTTGGGTGTATAGGGAGAGGCATTACCAGTAGAAAGAGGGAGGTGCTCATGCCGCTCTACAGAGCACTAGTGAGACCTCATTTGGAGTATTGTGCGCAGTACTGGAGACCATATCTCCAGAAGGATATTGATACTTTGGAGAGAGTTCAGAAAAGAGCTACTAAACTGGTACATGGATTGCAGGATAAAACTTACCAGGAAAGATTATAAAGGACCTTAACATGTATAGCTTGGAAGAAAGATGAGACAGAGGGGATATGATAGAAACTTTTAAATACATAAAGGAAATCAACAAGGCAAAAGAGGAGAGAATATTTAAAAGAAGAAAAACAGCTACAAGAGGACATAGTTTTAAATTAGAGGGGCAAAGGTTTAAAAGTAATATCAGGAAGTATTACTTTACTGAGAGAGTAGCGGATGCATGGAATAGCCTTCCTGCAGAAGTGGTAGCTGCAAATACAGTGGAGGAGTTTAAGCATTGCAATACAGTGAAGGAGTTTAGGCATGCACGGGATAGGCATAAGGCCATCCTTCATATAAGATAGGGCCAAGGGCTATTCATAGTATTGCGTATATTGGGCAGACTAGATGGGCCAAATGGTTCTTATTTGCCGGCACATTCTATGTTTCTATGTTTCTATGTATTAAACTCCAGATATGCTTCATTATCCCAAAGAGAGGAATATTAAGTATATCCTTGCAATCCCATAAACTGTTTAACTTTCATCCACGATTTTTGAATTGCAAGGAAGATCGGAAACGGATAATCCACCTTGCCCAGTCTACCGGCCTTTAAAGCCATTCTTCAGGCTACCCGATTAGCCCTTCAGAATACAATTTAGTGGGTTGACTTGAATAAATAAATCCTCTAGTATAAGGTGTCGTCTTGATAGGCTTCCCTTATAGGATGTTTTTAGAAAAGCTTTAAATGTTACTGCTTGCTTCTATTTTTGGTATTTCAACTTTTTACATATTCATCACTGATAATTTTGTATGGACATTAGAAAGTCTATAAGGTTACATCTATAGCCTGCTCTCTAGTTACTTCGGACTAAGACAATTGAAGTGATAACTTAAAACACTCTGTATTCACAAAATCGAAAACAATCTATAATTTGATCTTATTTAAGATATTGACAGTATATATTGAGCTTTTGGGTAATCATTTTAATTGTCTTCATCTGAGGTAGCTAGAGAGTCAGTGTTTGGAGAACAATTTTGCATTCGCTTTTTTGTGGGTTTCAAAGCCACCAGTGCACACAGTACCCTTGTTACTGTTACATACAGAACAATCAAACCATGTATGGCTGTGTGTTTAGCTATGTAAGAAGTTTCCAAGACAGTTTCCAATGACCAATTTATAAGTAAAGGGTAGAAAATGCAATTAAACATCTTGTGATTTACATTTTCCTGGTACTAGTTCCAGTCCCAAAGTCTTTAGCAAAAAGTTGTAAGATGACGCATAAACACAAGTAACTCTTCCTTGGAATAATAAATGTATGCATTGACTGCCTTAAATATGTAAAAATCCTTGTTAAATAAAGTGTCACTGAGTCTTTATAGAGTTTGCGTGCATATAAGTTAGTATTATCAAAAGCCATCCTTCCAAGGACGAGGCACTGCATGCCCAAGAGAGGTGGGGTGACTCTGCAGCCGCTCAGTCTTGTCATAACAGATAGGTTCAACGTGACACTTTGTTTTCATCTGCCTGCAGACATCTGTTCCATCATCACTTCTACTTAGAGTGGTATTAATGGAAATATAATGAATAAATGTGCTGCTTCATACCTGACAATTATCCCCGTGTGGGATCCAATCTGCTCTATCGCTTGGTTGTTCCACATGTTTTTCTGACTCACAGGTCTAAAATTCATTAAAGGGGTTATTCCATGAATGTAAAACTCTTTTTAAAACTATTTTACTCACATATCTGGAGGACTTTCTTCCCTTTCTTTGGGTGGGTGGCATTTCCTTAAGGACCTGCATGTTCCAGAATGCATTGCAATTAGTTCTTGTTAACCTCCATACTGCAAAAAAGGGTTTCACATGTAGCCAGAGATACATATGGTATGTAATACTCCCACAATTTTCTTCTCTACTATCTAGAGAGAGATACAGTACTGTGCAGATGTTTTAGGCAGGTGTGGACAAAATGCTGCACAGTAAGAATGCTTTAAAAAATTACTAATTTATTTTTATCAATTAAAAATGCTAAGTAAGGCTACTTTCACACTAGCATTCGGAGCGGGTCCGTCTGATGTTTCATCAGACGCATCCGCTCCTATAATGCAGACGTTTGCATCCGTTCAGAACGGATCCGTCTGCATTATAACTTAGAAAAATTTCTAAGTGTGAAAGTAGCCTGAGCGGATCCGTTCAGACTTTACATTGAAAGTCAATGGGGGACGGATCCGCTTGAAGATTGAGCCATATGGTGTCATCTTCAAGCGGATCCGTCCCCATTGACTTACATTGTAAGTCGGAACGGATCCGCTCGCCTCCGCACGGCCAGGCGGACACCCGAACGCTGCTTGCAGCATTCAGGTGTCCGCTCACTGAGCGGAGCGGAGGCTGAGCGCTGGCAGACGGATGCATTCTCAGTGGATCCGTCTCCACTGAGAATGCATTAGGGCCAGACCGCTGCGTTCAGGGCCGCTTGTGAGCCCCTTCAAACGGAGCTCAGGTGTGAAAGTAGCCTTAATAAACAAGATAAATCTAAAGCAAATCAATATTTGCCTTCAAAACAGCATAAATTCTTCTGGGAATACTTGCAGGCAGTTATTGAAGGAACTTGTCAAGGAGGTTGTTCCAAACATCTTGGAGAACTAACCACAGTTCTTCCGTGGAAGTAGGTTTGCTGAAATCCTTCTATCTCTTCATGTGATCCAAACAGACATGATGATGTTGAGATTAGGACTCTGTGGGGGCCATATGATCACTTCCAAGACTCCTTGTTGTTCTTTACACTGAAAATCATCTTGACATTGGCTGTATGTTTGGGCCCATTGCAGAACAAATTATATTCACACTATTAACTAGAAGGTGGACCAGAAAATGACACAGCAGGGAGCGGTACCAGAGAGGAACATGTAATGTACATAAAAAACCTTCCAATATTTCTACTGTATGTATATTGCAATAACACTTCATTTAAAATGTCCTAGTCCTGTGATGGCTAACCTCCGGCACTCCAGCTGTTCTCAGAACTCCATAGAAATGAATTGAGCATGCTGGGAGTTGTAGTTTCACCACAGCTGGAGTGTCAGAGGTTAGCCATCACTGTACTAGTCATTGCATGGTAGCACTTTTCCTGGGATAACCTCTTTACCTTATAGACCACAAACACTAAAATCTGATTGGTTGGTATGTACAATAAGGACACTTTTATTCTCCTATACATGAAACCCCACATATTTCTACAATACAATATCCATCATTGGTCAAATTCCCAGTGACCAGTTGCATAGTTAGATGATGGATTTTCTAATGTCAGATATCCCGACAGCTGATATAATTTTTAAATGTGCAAACAGTTCTACATATCGTCCATCATTATAAATTGTTAAAAGACTAAAGACTCTTGAAAGGATTAGTGTATATCTGTCTACTCCTTCCCCTCATGTGAACATTCAGCCCATGAATTTCAATGAAAACTGCACCGTGACATCATTAGATTATTCAGTCTTTTCAATATTAAGTGCATTTTATAGACGTAGATGAACACGACGTTCAACAGTCGCTTGCCAGAAGCAAAATTGAATGTCGTATCACTGGCAGCCGAATCCCAGCACTGATGGCGCTTGTTGTCAGTTTTAATATGTCATAAAGGATAGAGCGTTTAGGATGTACATGGTTTACATGAGGGGAATGTAAATTTGTTGTAACATCGGTAACAGTGTTATCTAATGGTATCAGAAGAGGCTGATTACTGTAAGAAAAAATCTGTTTTTTATGATGTTAGAGATTTTTATTTAAAATTTTCTAGCCTTTATTATGGCTGTTTACACGCTTGTGTCTTTCCTTAACTTTTAAATTACAAATTGTACTGTACGTTTTTGTGTATTTTTAAAAGAAGAATTAGAAATAAATCCTTTTTATTGATGTTCAGTATTCAAAAGCTGGGGTCTTCCATATTTGAGCGTGAAGTACCTGCAAGAGAGCAGTATTAAAATAATATGTAAAATATATAAATCTTACATATATCAGTCTAAATTTGCTCAACCTCTTGTAGCCAATTATTAATTGTGATATCATATGACTGTTATGTTGCATGGTGTATTTACGGTAAAGTAACCCTGGCCCCTTTTCAGTAGTAACCATGGAGGCTGCACTGACCTAGCCCTGCAATAATGCAGTTCTTCCTTTATATATGTGAATAGTGTTGAGCGAAGTTATGAAAAATTTGATTCGACTGCTTCACCAAATTTCACAAAGAAGTAATTTGTCACGAAGTGCATTTCTTTGTAAGTGTAGAGGATGCAATGAGGGGGAATGGCGATTGCGCCGCCCTCCGGCATTGAACCCTTCAGATGCCGCTTTCATCGCAGAAAGTGGCACCTCTCTGTTATTGTAGCATTTGTATTGTAGTTTGATTTTCTGGCAGATATTTCAACTAAAATATATCCACGCTTGACAAAAACGTTGAAAGTCAGTTAATATTGATTTTATAGTATATGTATCTTTCCATTTCAATAAGTAAAGTTTTAATGAAAATGAATGATAGTTTCATTAATTCAAAAAATAATGTAGAGAAACATTGACTAATATGAGTATAACAGACCAGAAGGGAAATACATTGTTATTATCCACAGGACACATTCAAGGCAAAATTTTTATATTAAGAATGACTAGAATATATCTAAACAATCAATGTATGCTAGGAGTCATATTATATATGATGTAAAGCCAAAGGCAAAAAAAAAAAAACACATTGACAGTTTAGTGGCTTCAAAGGATATGGAATCTGTCCCATATATAGCAAAAAAATTGATCTATGTCCGTTCTGGAATGGCCTTCACATGGTATAAACAGCCGAGAATACTGAGAATTCAAAAGGAAATGTTAATAATTGTGGACAATTTTCATATTCATCTAGAAAGACACTATGGAGAGAATTCATTAAGTCAGGAATTTCTTACACAGGCACAGGTCTCTTAATTTTGCTGCACCTTTGGGAGGTCTGTGTGGCAGAAAATGAAATCTGTACCAGTCAGAAGCTGGCATAGGTTTTAGATGTACTGTGCATAAGTTTTCTAGGTCACATAATATAAAATATAGCTAAGGAGATTCCATCCACACCCCACCTCCTCCCATCCATGCCTCACCCATCTTTCACAAATGTGGTGAGGGTATTGGAAAAGTTGGAGAAGATGAACATTTTATAGTGTATAGGCTACAAATTGTCCATTCATTGTTTATTCAGTAGGGCAGATTTATCAAAATCCATAATTTGTTTTGTCATTGTTAAAATCCAGATTTTTTAACAATAGTCAGAATTTTTCTCGGAATGTTGATGTTTGGACGGAGTAACATGAAGCTTCTCTATATTAAGCATTGTTCTTATTTTGTGTTAAACTGTAGATCTGCGTAATCTTGCTATAGAAACATGATCTGGTAGGATCTGCATATTAACTGTTATCGCTAAAGTTGAGCGAACCTTAATTGCAAAGTTTGGTTTCGTACCGAACTTTGCGAGTTCGGATACCCGGACCCGAACCCGGACTTTTTCACTGAAGTTCGGGTTCGGTGTTCGGGTAATTTTATTATTTTCCGTTATAACATGGTTATAACGGAAAATAATAGCATTCTTTAAACAGAATGCTAAATAAAATGTCTATTGAGGGGTTGAAAAAATTAAATAAAAACTCACCTAATCCACTTGATTGCGCAGCTGGTATCTTCTTTTCTTCAGGACCTGCAAAAGGACCTGCGGTGACATCAGAGGAGGTTCTCACTGTGCTGACGGCAAATAGGAATAAAAAGGGAGTAGGATGAAGATGTACTCTGTGAAATAAGAGTGAAGGAAAAGTGTGGCGATGTACTATACAATTAGAAATGAGTAATGAAGCTGGATAATTATTTACCTTGTGAAATAAGAGTAAAGGAGAAGTGGCATGATGGTATACTTTATGACACAAGAGTAAAGGCACAGCTGGGTGATGATGTGCCATCTGAAATAAGAGGAAATGAAAAGCTATATGAGCATATACCTGTTTAAATAAGATAAAATGAGAAGCAGGATGATGATATACCTTGTGAATGAAATAAAAGTAAATGAGAAGTGGGATGATGATATACCTGGTGAAATAACAGTAAGGAAGAAGCGGGATGATGATATACCTCGTAAGATGAGTAAAGAAAAAGCGGGATGATGTTCTACCTTGTGAAATGAGAGCAATGGAGAGGTGGGATGATGATAGAACAAAAGAGATGCAGAGTGATAATATTCCTGGTGAATTTAGAGTAAAGGAAGAATGAGATTATGTAGCTTGTGAAATACGTAAGAGTAAAGGAGAAGTGGGATGAAGATGCAAAAGTAAAGGAAAAGCAGGATGATAATATACTTTGTCACATCTGAAATAAGAGTAAAAGAGGAGTAGGATGATGATACATACCTTGTGAGATAAGAGTAAAGGAGAAAAGAGATGATATACCTTGTGAAATGAGAGTAAACAAGAAGAATGATGATGCTCCTGGTGAATTAGGAGTAAAGAAGCAGCACCTTGTGGATTAGGAGTAAAGGAGAAGTGGACAACAATGTACCTTTTGAAATAAGAGGAAAGGAGAAGTGGGATGATGATATTCCTTGTGAACTAAGAGTAAAGGAGATGTGCAATAATGATGTACCTTGTGAAATGGAGAAGCAGGATGATGATACCTTATGAAGTAAGAATAAAGGAGAAGTGGGATAATGTTGTACCTTGTGACAGAAACCCCAAAGTTGCCTCTACTGCATTTTTTTAAACCAAGAAATGTTCAGGCGTTGTTTTCTTTGCCAGGTACAGATACATATCAGTGTTTTTGTAGTCTAAGGACACAGTAACTACAAAAGGACATTACTGTGATTTGTAATCATCTTATCTTGTCTGAAATCATAAAATCTGATGACCAAGGCATCTACTGATAAATACATTTTGTTGAGCACAGTATTGTGCATGATATAACCATTTAGAATCCATTAAGAACATGTCAGTTGGAGCATGTGTATGAATGAGATTAGGACATGATTTCTTATATTTTCAGCCTTTATGTGCATAATGCCAGGGTCTAGCTAGCTCTCATACCTGGGCCATGAGGCCTATGGCCAGAAGTCCTTTTGCCAAACAAGAAGACATTGACACCAGTAGCTTTTGTATTGGTAACCAGAACCACAGGTTACTTCTCTTCATAAAGTGCAAGGTATACAGCCTAATATCATTTCGTTAATATGAAATATTGAGAAATGTTAAAAATATTTCTTTTTGGCTGTATATATTCATAACTATCTTTTATGATATTTAAAAAAAGTTATTACCTTTGGGGATGTTGACTCAACGAAAAAAAAGTTTCATACTCATGCCTCCCCAACAAGTAGAGATTCAGGTGACAGGTCCTATGTGTTCAGTTGGGGATACCACAGTTGCTATTGTGCTATTATGCCACGTGTGTGGGAGGAAATTAATCTTTCTGTAATCCAAGCAACCACACTAGGAACAACTTCTACCAAAACAGTTAATTAAAATAAGCAACTTGTAAAGTAATAGTTAGTGTTAGTGTATTGCCATTGTTAAGCCTTACAAATGTGTTCTGCTTAAGTTAGCCAGTACAATGGGTGAAATTAATTATTAGGCCTGAGTCCAATTTTGAATACAAGCTACTATTTGTCAGACTGATCATAGTGCAACAAGCTTTATTTAACTCTTAATGGTGCATTGGTCACCAACCAGTGCTCTTGAGTCACATTTTGCTGTCAGGCTCATTGCATATGGCTCTTCAATGGTTGGCTGTTGTGAATTTTAGCAGGGAAGTTATAAAATAACTGAACATTGGCACATTGCTGCTGGTGCTCTGCTAACCCACTCCAGGCTTCAGCAGTGAAAACCCTACAGCCTCTACCCTTCTACCTGGCAAGCCCAGCTGTCAGAGCAGTTCTGTCCTCCAGGCAGACTGTGGTCTGCCTCTTGCCATCATGGCCTCTCTCTCTTTTTGAACAAAGGGTGCACGAGCTCTTAAATGTGCCCTAATCTTCACCAGGTAATGGCTGGAGACCATGAGGTAGCTGTCCTTGTTAAGTTGGTTAAGGCACCTTCCCATGTAAGAAGGTGATTTGCTAGTGTCCTGCAAAGATGTGCTGTTACTACAGTCATCTGCCCATGTACTAAGCTTTGTCTGTTTCCTGGATTTGGGGCAGTCTTCTCAAAGAAAATGATCACTATGCATAATGTGTGGTGGAACTAAAAAAAAACTGTTGCAGGAAGTCTACTCTGGAAAAGTATGTGGTCTTTTCAAATTAGTGGTCATTTGGAGAGCTTTCACTGTATGGGAACAGATATTCAGTCACAGAAAAATTCAGCTGAACTTGAATATGCACTCTGCTAAAAACTTGGACTTAATTTGAAACACTTGGCAGTAACAGATAATTGTTACTCTTTATAAAACTCGAAACATTGTGGGGGCGATTTATTAAACTGGTGTAAAGTAGAACTGGCTTACTTGCCCATGGCAACCAATCAGATTCCACCTTTCATTTTGTCACAGCTCCCTTGGAAAATGAAAGGTGGAATCTGATTTGTTGCTATGTGCAACTAAGCCAGTTCTACTTTACACCAGTTTGATAAATCTCCCCCTGTGTATTTCCAGGGATCATTGTGATCTAAACTTCTCACGTGAAATGATGAACCTTTTAATAAAAAGTATTTTTGCTAATGTCAGCATGTTTTTTTTTTTAGATCTCAGTTAATTACATGGATAAATTATAATATTATTAAAGAGTAGTAATGACTTTAAATATGGTGCACACTCAGAATCAGAAATGTTCTCTATTTGTTTTGCAAACAAACCACATTGCACTTGATGAACCCTGTCTGGTATATCTATAAAAAGTTACATGTACAGTTAGCTGTGTACTAAAAGTCTTCAGAGTTGATAGGAATACTGTCCAAACGTCAAAGTAGTAAAAGTTTATGGGGATATATATATATATATATATATATATATCATAAAAATCTAAAGCTTGGCTTAGCATAAGAAGTTGGCCAACAACCAATCCAAAAGTATTTGAGCGTTATGATGTGATTAAAAGAAAGAAAGAAACCCAAACAGCTATTCACCACTGCTTCGTTCCAGGGTCCTGTGGTCACCTGCACAGCTGCAGCCATTCACAGATCTCACTAAAAAAAATCGCCGCTAAGGCAGTGATTGGCTGCGGTCGTCCAAGTGACTACAGGAGATATACACTTCTGGTCCACAGGAGACCAAAAGCAGTTGGGATGGGACACTCAGCCCTGGAATGGAATGGCATTGCATAGATGAGTGGGTTTATTTCTTTATTTTTAACTTGCAAACAGCACAGCTTGCACTGCAATTTTAGCTTGCGGTTGGGCAACCCCTTTAAGTTAAAAGTAAAATGTAGAAAAAAAATAAAAAAGAATAACATTTAGATGAAATTGTTAATATATTATTATTATCATTATTATTATTAGAGATGAGCAAATTTCCCAAAAATTCCATTCGGCCGGTTTGCTGAATATTCAAAAAATATTAGATTCGATCCGAATAGCTATTTCCTGGCTGCAGAGAGCCTGTATAGTGGTATAGAACACTGTGCCTTGCAGTAACACGCATAGGGAGTCTGCTGTGTTAGTGAAACAATATTGTGAGTCAGTATGACATGCAGATGACAGGCGTCACTCTTAGAATCACTGCACACTTTACTTATTTGGGCAGTTACGGGGCCAAAACTGACCAAATAACTCAAGTGTGAACTCAGCCTTACAGGTCGATGTTAGCGCCAGGTACAAAGAACCGTGCAGAGGCCCAAGATCCTACTGTAGCAGGAAAGAGCGCACTCCTTTTACACCGTCGTCAGCTGATTCCACAAAGATGTCTACAGAACCTGTTCTATTAAACGCTTATACAAGTAGAGCCCCCCTGACAGAGTGGAGAAGGTGTCAGCAGTAAGTTTGTGTTGACTTCACTCATTATTTTGCCCTTCCTCTGATCCGTCAGAACAATAACCCCCCAAAAAATTGGTCCTGCTGAGCATCCACCTTCACTCAGTCAGCATTTGGTCAGTAATCCATCAGTATTGCTAAAGCAAAAAGAAAAACAGGAGTGGATACAAAACAGAGATGACACTTGAATGGAATATTTGCATGTCTTCTGTGTTTTGTACCCACTCCTGCTTTTGGCTACCAAATCATAAGCCAATTCTGATGGGACCATACAGGCCTTACAGCTGTTACACAGACAGGATCCGTTGTGCGTCTAATTTTTCCTTCCTTCTGACAGATCAGAAGAAGGGTCAAATAAATGATGATGTCAACCAGGCCAAAAAGGCAAAATACTGGCCCAGTCATGCAGTGGGGAGGGTGGGAAAACAGCTTAAGTGCAAAGTCCAAAGTGTGGCCCAATGACATAGTGTTGAGGTAGCGGCAGCATGAGGAGACCACATATTGGCCCAGTGACATAGTGGGGAGATGGCGGCAGCAGCAGCATGAGGAGACCAAAGAGTGGCCCATTTATATAGTGTTGAGGTGGCAGCAGCATGAGCAGGCCACAGACTGGCAAGGTGACATAGTGTGGAGGAGGCAGCAGCAGCAGAATGAGGAGGGACAGAGTGGCACAATGATAGAGTGTGGATGTGGCAGCTGCATGAGTAGACCACAGAGTGGCCCAGATGCAGAGCTGTGAGTTGGCAGTAGCATGAGGAGACCACAGAGTGGCAATGTGACATAGTGTGGAGGTGGCAGCAGCAGCAGCATGAGGAGGCCACAGAGTGACCCAGTGACATAGTGTTGATTTAGCAGCAGCATGAGGAGACCACAGAGTGGCAAGGTGACATAGTGTGGAGGTGGCAGTAGCAGCATGAGGAGGCCACAGAGTGGCACAATGACAGAGTGTGGAGATGGCAGCTTCATGAGGAGACCACAGAGTGGCCCAGAGACAGAGTTGTGAGTTAGTAGCAGCATGAGGAGGCCACAGAGTGGTTCAGTGACATAATTTTGATTTAGCAGCAGCATGAGGAGGCCACAGAGTGGCAAGGTGACATAGTGTGGAGGTGACAGCAGCAGCAGCATGAGGAGGCCACAGAGTGGCACAATGATAAAGTGTGGAGGTGACAGCTGCATGAGTAGACCACAGAGTGGCCCAGATACAGAGCTGTGAGTTGGCAATAGCATGAGGAGACCACAGAGTGGCAATGTGACATAGTGTGGAGGTGGCAGCAGCATAATGAGGAGGCCACAGAGTGACCCATTGACATAATGTTGATTTAACAGCAGCATGAGGAGACCACAGAGTGGCAAGGTGACATAGTGTGGAGGTGGCAGCAGCAGCATGAGGAGGCCACAGACTAACAAGGCAACATAGTGTGGAGGTGGCAGCAGCAGCAGCAGCATAAGGAGTCCACAGAGTGGCAAGGTGACATAGTGTGGAGGTGGCAGCAGCAGCATGAAGAGACCTGAGTGGTGAGGTGGCAGCAGCATCAGGAGACCACAGAGTGACCCGGTGACAGAGTGGGGGGGGGGTGGATGGCAATAACAGTACCCACTGATGATGGTGGGTGTAAGAAGGAGCACTTGGCATCAGATGTGTGGCATCAGGCGGGTGGCAGCATCAGAATAGTAGCTGAGGCAGATAGCCAAAAGAAACTAGTCTCTTTTGTCAAGGTTTGGGTGAGGCAGCATAGATGATCTAATCTGATGCATCAGGCATTGGTGGCTGGAAATCCTGGCTGATCCACGCCTGACAAATGTCAGTCTCTTCACATTTTGGGTGGACAGTTGAGTTCTCTCCGTACTAAACACCCGATCTGATGCCACACTACTGGCTGGGCAGGACAGCTTTTCCAGGGCAAACTCGGCCAGTTGCAGCTACTAATCCAGTTTGGCTTCCCAGTAGTCCAGCGGATCTTCAATGTGGGGTGGCAGGGTGCTGTCCAAGTATGCCACCTTCTGCTGGTTCAGGTTCTGCTCCAGGTCTAACTGCTGCTGCTGGTGAGTAGTTTCTTCACTAGGTAGGTTAAGAAAGCTGCTCATCTTCGACTCTAGACTCAAGCTGCTGCTGATGGAGCTAGTACTGCCACAGCAGCCATGGCAGTGGAACGAAAGTGAAGAGGGCCCCCTGGTCAGACCTGCAAGAGGATGGATGATGGCACAGATAGGCAGTGGCCAACTGACTACATAGGATGTCTCTGTAGCAGTTCAGTTAGTCCTCCCTCTCAGCGGATGCAAAAAAGGCCCCCATTTTGGATTGCATTTGGCAAATGGCCATGTTCACCTCCTCCGGCGGCCTAACAAAGAACTGCCACAAAGCCGAGTAGGTAATTTTATCCCTAACACTCTGCACTGACTGACTGCTACTGCCGCTGCCTCCGTGAACCCCTGCACCACTACATTCTGGGCAGGTAGGCTACTTCGAAGCAGGTGGGCTACCCCGGGCACGTTTGGCTCCCGACCTCCCACTGCTGCCACCCTGCTGACTCCCGGCCATGCTACCAGCTTGCTGGCTCCACCGCTGCCTCACGCGCAAGCTGCCAATGATGATGAAACCCCTTCGTCACCCGGCTCCCAATTGAGATTGGCTACATCATCATTGAATACTGTCTGCATGTCACTGATGTGCTCCTCAACCGTCTCTGAGCCAGGAGCCTGACCGCTCGCAACACCAACTCCCACGCCAAAAAGGGATGTAATTTTCTCACATCACCACAGAACAGCTAATAAGCCCTTTTTTCCCACTAATACACACCAAAAAAGGCTTTAGAACATATAACTGCACTGCTAAACGGCAAATAATACTTTTTTGCCACTAATACATGCCAAAAAGGGCTGTAATTTTCTAATTTCACCACACAACGGCAAATAATACTTTTTTTGCCACTAATACACGCCCAAAAAAGTTTTAACTGCGCCGCTGAAAGGACAAAAAAAGCTTTAAAACATATAACTGCACCGCTGAACAACAAATAATCAATTTTTTTGCCACTAATACACCGCAAAATAGGCTGTAATTTTCTCACTTTACCACACAACGGCTAATAAGCCCTACTTCTCCACACTTATACACGTCAAAAAAGACTTTAGAACATATAACTGCACCACACAAGGACTAATAAGACATATCAATATTTCCCAGTAATACACCCTGTTGGATCACACAGCACTTGCACCCTAATAAAAAGAACGGTTTGCTGGAATTACAGAGGTATCATCTATTGAAAACCTGAAAGCAGCAGTATAATAGCAATTTGGATCCCCAGTCAGTGCAGCAAGGTGTAATAGGATTGTTCCTATTACCCAGGCTGTAAACTCCCCTATTGGACCCTGTTCTTCTTTTATAGTGTGGAATAATTCCTCCCTATCCTTTCCCTACACTTTTAATGATCTTTCCCTGAATTTCTATTCAGCAAAAATTCAAGTTTTCTAGCACTAACCCGAGTGCCTGCTGACGTCTCTCCCTGCACTAAGTACACTGGAAAATGGCTGAATCCAAGATGACTGAGGCTATTCATAGGGCTGTGACATCACAGGGCTGGCTGTCTGCTGTCTGGCTGCTTGCATGGCATTGTGGGTGATCCCTTGTTCCCAGAATTCTTTGCTCCATGTCCTAACATGTGCAGCAGCCATTTTAGGAAATAATGTGACTCGTTACCACGAAGCGTGAGGAAATTTGGATTCGGTGCGAAATTTTTCCTGAAATTCGGATCGAATAACACTTCGTCAACTTCGATTCGCTCATCTCTAAATATTTTTATTATATTTCTTTAGTAATCTTTTGTTATAGAGCACTATAACATCATATTACAATACAAATCATCTTGCAGTTACCTTTATTACATTGCTTTAATATTTTTTTCAATCTTAAAATTGTAGTTTACTCAATATTTATTATGGGTATGCTATAGGTAAGATCGAGTAACCCTTTCAGTCCACATCCTTAGAATACTGCAACTATTGTTTGTACAGTATACACCCATATATGAAAACTTTTTTCTCACCTGAAGCACTTGATGAAAGCTTCTATTAAGTTATAAACTCTACATTACTTATGTGGTTTATTGCTGGGTATCTTGAATATTTACTTTTTTAAAATGTTTAATAAAATGTTATCATGTCTCTTAGGTTTAGTTCACAATGACTTATTTAGGGTATAGATGTGTCATTTTTTTAAAAAAAATTCTTGGCTAGACATGTTCTGTGTGTCTCAAGATAACATTTAAAATAACATGAGTTTGTGATATTATGTCATGTAGTAGCTATCCCATACATGTCTCTGCAAGGCCACCCAGTGGTTGTGTGGTTAATTGCAGCATGTCTTAGTCTTTTGTTTTGCTAGCACGTTGTAACATTGTACTGAATTTGTTAAATGAGCAATTAGCGTCCATAGAGGGAGTTTTCCAGTCTCCTCATATTGATGATCTATCCTCAGGATAGGTTGTTACTATCCAGTCAGTGAGGGTCCTACATATGGTACCCCCATCAAGCAGCTGTTCCCTGCAGCCTCCGGTGCTATAACTAGCATTGTGAATGGAATAGGAAGCAGCTCAGCTCCCACTCACTTCAGGCTGCAGTAACCTAGCATGGCCTTTAACCAAATTAGAGCTAATGTTAGTGGACACATCTGTATATTCACACACAGGATACATTTTAGCAGCTGAAAATTTCTGTATAAATAAATGATGTTGTTTCTGTATCATATTATTGGATTACTCAAAATCCCAATCAGGTGAGCAGAACAGCAGCAACATTTCTGCCATGTGTAAATATACTGCACCCTTATATATACTGTATACCCTGATTTGAATCTGATCCCATACTATGCAAATTCAACCTTAAGCAAGTCTTCAGAAAGATAACATAAAATTGCTTGTTTTCGATAGGATTGCAATGGGGACGGTGCCCCAATGATGAACCACATCAAAGTCAGCAGTGAAGACTCCCCCTCTTCTCATGAAACTCATGGCTTACCAGCTGCAGCTCCATCCTGGGATGTACAATGGCCATCCAGTACAATGACTGATGACATTTCATCTTCTTACTGGCATGAAACCTGGAAAGCAGACCCCAAAGTAAGATCAGGAAAATATGTAAGTTTGCCAAAAGTTATTACCCGTGCATTGACGGCATATGAACAATCATTGGTGCATGTTCTGTATATAACATAGTTCACCTTTGCAAGGTTAACAAATGGCTAATCAGCCTCTCTTTAGGTGTTTCACCCTAATCACTGATGGAATGACTAACGTACAGTTGTGATGTATGGGAAATGTGTGTATGTATGTGCTGGTTCCAGACATGGTCTAATTGTTTAGCTCAAATCACCGAGGATCATTTGTATAAAATATTGATTGTAGCCATATACTACAATAAACAAAGTGATGGCAAATACATTCTCATGATTAGAAGGTAAGAAATGTGGCCTAGATGGTACTGAATTACAGTATGTTTTTCATTTTTTTTCATCTCTGCATTTCAAAAGCTGTAACTTTTTTTAAATTATTTTATTCGCAAATATAGTCATATAAGGGCTTGCTTTTTTGCAAGATCAGTTGTTTTTTTCAGGTAGCACCATCTTTGGGTGCATATTATATTTTGCATATGTTTGATAAGATTAAGATAATCCTTTAATAGTCCTACCATGGAGAAAGGCAGTGTTACAGCAGCACAGAGAGTACAAAAAACTCCAATATAAAGGCATTACAGTGACAGTAGATTACAGATAAAATAAAATAAAAAATAAGGCCTCATGCACACGACCGTTTTTAGGGTCCGCATCTGAGCCGCAGTTTTTGCGGCTCGGGTGCGGACCCATTCACTTCAATGGGGCCGCAAAAGATGCGGACAGCACTCCGTGTGCTGTCAGCATCCGTTGCACCGTTCCGTGGTCCTGCAAAAAAAAAATATATAGCATGTCCTATTCTTGTCCGTTTTGCGGACAAGAATAGGCATGTCAACAATGGGCCGTTTTTTTGCGGATCCACGGTTTGCGGACCGGAAAAAAACGGCACGGTCGTGTGCATGAGGCCTAAGGGATATAAATATCACAGCTTAAAAAATTCAGTCTCTCGATTGACTGATATCCACAGGAACATGTAGGTGATGAGTGCAGTTTATCTTCGCTTGGGATGGTGTTGGTTGTACAGCCTAACAGCAGCAGGGAGGGGCAACTTCCGTTAGAGCTCCTTCTCACACTTGGGGTGAAGCAGTAGGTCACTGACGGTACTGCCCAATGCTATCACCATCACATGCATGGGATGGGAGTTATTCTCCAATATGGAGATCAACTTGGATAGTATCCTTTTCTCACCTACCATCTGCACTGGTTCTAGGGGGCTCCCCAGGACAGAGATGGCGCTTCTAATCAGTTTGTCAAGTCTCTTTCTCTCCCTGATTGACATGCTACTACCCCAGAATCCCACGCCGAAGAAGATGGCTGATGCCACCACAGTGTTGAAAAAGGCCATGAGAAGTGCCCTCTGCACTCCAAAAGCTCTCAGCCTCCTAAGAAGGTGAAGCCTGCTGTGACCCTTTCTATATAGTGCATCCATGTTATAAGCCTAGTTCAGCTTATTATTGAGGAGTACACCCAGGTACTCATAAGTATTGACTATCTCAATGTCTGTCCCCTGGATGCCCACTGGTTTAGGAGGATGTTTGTGCTTGCGGAAATCCACAACCATCTCCTTAGTCTTCCCGGCATTGATCCTTAGGTGGCTCTGCTAGTGCCAATCCACAAATTCCCGGCTTAGTTCTCTATACTCCATATCATACTCGTTTGTGATGAGGTCTACTACTGCCGAGTCATCAGAGAACTTCTGTAAGTAGCAGCTAGATGAGTTGTACAGTATGTGAAGTCTGCAGTCTACAGTGTGAAGAGGAAAGGAGCAAGAACTGTTCCTTGAGGTGCCCCTGTACTACATATCGCCTACTTTAACTTAGTAATACTGTACATATATATATTTTTTTTTTGGGGGGGCGGGGGCAGGGTGAATAATCACTGCAATTCCACAATTGTTTTTTTTTTTTTTTTACAGCTTTCACCATGCAGTACAAATGACTTAAAGGCATTTTACGGAATCAGAAAAATATGGCTGATTTCCTCCAAAAACAGCACAGCACCTGTCCACAGGCTGTGTGTGGTATTGCAGCTCAGCCCCATTCACTTTATTGCAGCTGAGCTGTAATACCAGCCACAACCCATGGACAGGTGCAGTGCTGTTTCTGGAAGAAAGAAGCCATGTTTTTCTAATCCCGGACAACCCCTTTAATAACCTTATTTTGTGGGTTTCATGTATTTTTATTTTGCCATCAAAAGATCTGTATGATGTGAGACTTTTTTGCAGGACAACTTTTTGATCACTTTTTATTGCATTTCTTGAGAGGTGATTGAACAAAAAATTTTTTTTATAGTGATCACCATGTGAGAGAAATATTGCAACAATTTTATTGTGCAGGTGAATATGGATGCAGCAATACTACTTATGTATTTTTTGTTTTTTCCCCAAAAAATCTTTTTACATGAAAAAGTTGATTTAAAAAAACAAAATGAACATGTGATCCTGATACATTATCCACTCATATAGTATACTGCATTGCTGCAAAACTGCAATACTTCTGTCTAATTTACTTCAGTGTAAAATACACAGGGCACACCTAGTAAGTCATTGTTAGACCCTGGACGGCCATAGCAACCCATGGGAACTCCGCAAGGGTGAAAGAGGGAATCAGTGCTGACTATGCCATCTAATGGGTTAAACTACATGGTTATACTTTTTTCTGATCAAGGCATTGAGAGCATGGTGCCAGCTGTATAATACTTGCATACTGTAAGGGTCCATTCACACGTCCGTAGTGTATTGCGGATCCGCAATACACCCGGCCTGCACCCCCATAGAACTGCCTATTCTTGTCTGCAATTGCGGACAAGAATAGAACGTGTTCTATTTTTTTTCTGGAGCCGCGGACCGAAAGTTCGGGGCCGCGCTTTGGAAATGCGGATGCGGAAAGCACACTGTGTGCTGTCTGCATCCATTCCTGCCTCATAGAGAATGAATGGGTCTGCAACCGTTCCGGATATTTGCGGAATGGGTGCGGAAATATTCTACAGATGTGTGAATGGACCCTAAGGCCTCTTTCACACGGGCGTCAGTTTTTTTGCCCGGATAAGAGCCGGGTGCGTTGCGGGAAAATGCGCGATTTTCCCGCGCGAGTGCAAAATATTGTCATGCGTTGCACTCGCGTGATAAAAATTGCGCATGTTTGGTACCCAAACCCGAACTTCTCCACAGAAGTTCGGGCTTGGGATTGATGTTCTGAAGATTGTATTATTTTCCCTTATAACATGGTTATAAGGGAAAATAATAGCATTCTGAATACAGAATGCATAGTAAAACAGCGCTGGAGGGGTTAAAAAAAAAAATATTATAATTTAACTCACCTTAGTCCACTTGATCGCGAAGCCGGCATCTCCTTGTGTCTCCTCTGCTGCTGAACAGGACCTGGGGTGAGCTGCTGCATTAAATAGAGGTTAAGGACCTGTGATGACGTCACTCCGGTCATCACATGGTACGTCACATGATCTTTTACCATGGTGATTCACCATGGTAAAAGACCATGTGATGACCGGAGTGACGTCATCAAAGGTCCTTAACCGGTATTTAATGGAGCAGCTCACCCCAGGTCCTGTTCAGCGCAGAGGAGACACAAGGAGATGCCGGCTTCGCGATCAAGTGGACTAAGGCGAGTAACATTTTTTTAAAAAAATTTTAACCCCTCTAGCGCTGTTTTACTATGCATTCTGTATTCAGAATGCTATTATTTTCCCTTATAACCATGTTATAAGGGAAAATATTGATCGGGTCTCCATCCCGATCGTCTCCTAGCAACCGTGCGTGCAAATCGCACCGCATCCGTACTTGCTTGCGGATGCTATGCGATTTTCACGCTTCCCATTCACTTCTATGGGGCCTGCGTCGCGTGAAAATCGGACAATATAGAGCATGCTGCGATTTTCACTCAACGCACAAGTGATGCGTGAAAATCACCGCTCATGTGCACAGCCCCATAGAAATGAATGGGTCAGGATTCAGTGCGGGTGCAATACGTTCACCGCACGCATCGCACCCGCACGGAAAACTCGCCCGTGTGAAAGGGGCCTAATTTTTTTTTACTTTCCTTCATGTCTGGAGATCCTCCAAAAATAAAGGAAGACACGCGGAAACAAAAATGGACACGGATCACGGAACAACGGAATCCCTTTTTGCGGACCGCAAAAAAATACTGTTGTGTGCATGAGGCCTTACGCATACACAATGCTCCATTCCTACAATGGTTGCTGCAGAAGAAATGTCCACCACAACTTTCCCTGAAAAGTCAGTCGTCAGGGTTTTATTGAGCTGGGTGTTAACAAGATGATATCTTTACTAGTAGTGTTAAGGTGCAATTACAGCTACAGAGGAGCAGCAGATTGTCAGGAAGGAAGTGTTCCTTCCCAACAGTCCTGTGTTCGTTTAGTGGAGGTGAAGCACTACATTTACATACAGCGATCACCTCCACAGTATTAGGATGAACGGTCAATACTGCAATCCCTCGTCCTCCTACAGCTGCATTGTTTCTGGGCAGCAAATCGCTGTTCAGACGGCATGATGTGCTGCCCAGAAATGAAATGTACTTGCCTGCATGAACGACAGTTTCACCGGATGAACAAGCGTTTCGCTCACTTATTGGGTAATCGGCACCTTTACGTTGGCAGATTGTCTGCAACAAGCACTCGTAGGAACGCTTATCACCGATAATCTGCCCCACTATAACAGCATGTAAATCTACCTTTAGACTTGGACCTTCACCTGGCTGCAGACCCAGATTAATGGACCTATATTAAAACTAGATCTGTACACCTGATATAGGAAAAATCTTCGATGGTAAGGCCGGGTTACCATCTGCGTTCTGAACTCCGGCACTGTATCTGGCCACTGTATCCGGCCTTACATGCAAGCTTTCACCTAGAAAAAAATGCTACACACTACATTTTTTGGCCTGAAAGTCAGCATTGTATGCCGAAAAGCGACTGGATTACCACAAGATCCTATTACAGTGAATGAGGATCTGGCGATGCATGGTGTTCCTCAGCCAGAACAGACTGCCAGGCTTCACAGCGCAGATGTGAACCCAGCCTTATATCTGCATCCGACTGGCAAAAGTGAATCCAGTACAATATTTTCTCTTTCTACTGTTGCTTCCTTTCTATTGCTGTCGGAATTATATTCTACTTTTGTACCTTAGGCACATTTGTGCCATTTCTGACCTTTATTACAGTTCACATGTCTGCATAAAATGGTTTCTTGTAGTCACATGCTATTTAACCCTTATCATGCTTGAAATTGAACTCAGAGACTCACAGTTCCTATTCGCTGCTTATCTAAATGAATAGGTGCTCACATGTTTAGTTCAGATGACATGTTACTAGTGATTAGTTACCAGTTTGAGGCTTTCTTAAAGGGGTTGTCCCACAAAAAATATTCTACAGTTTTCAAATCAGCACCTGGATCTGAATACTTTTGTAATTGCACGTAACTAAACATTCAGCATAGCCACTGAGTTATTCAATAAAATGTATTTATATAGTGCCACATACTGTTTTTTTTTTATTTCTTTGTCCTGCTCACTGCGAAGGCCGCACACGCTCAGTTTCATCCTTCAACTGCCTCCTGAGCTTTGATAGGTAGAGCATGGACACGCCCCCTTAGCTGCAGCAGAAAAGACACTCCCCTTGAGCTCCAGAAGAAAAGACACGCCCCCTGAGCTGCAGCAGAAAAGACACTCCCTTTGAGCTGCCAGCTTGATATAAACCTAGCAGAGCAATGAATGTGGAGATCTCTGGGTCCATGTGAGGTACAGGGCTGGTTCTAGCTGTGTTGGAAAGAGACTGTCATGTATTATATGTTATCTGATTTTCATTGTTTACAATAATCATTGAAGAACCCCTTTAAAAAATGCAGCCTGTCTATAATGGCCATTGTGCATTGGTCGGTGGCAACAAGAAGTGTTACAGACAGTAAAGCTTGGCATGCACATAAGATAACTGTTGGCAAAATGATCCCTCCTGTCCTGATCCTTTCATATGTATGTATCCTTTTCTCTGCTGAGCAGGCATATGTAATGAATAGATGGAGGGGAGCAGAGCCAGACACCTATGGCAATGGCTCTCTCCGAGAACAAAAAGATCTGGCAGTATGCCTAGTCCTTATTTTCCCTGACATCTGCCATTGGGGGAGAGCTAAGAGATTCCTATACACATTAGATGGTCAGATCTAATGACATAGATCTAATGTGTATGGCCAGCTTTAGAATCCTAAAATTGGAGGGTTGTGATTGCAAGTTACTAAATTAATCAGGATCATGATAAGTGAGTGACAAAAAATACATCTGATCTTGTTGGTCTGCATAATGTTTCTTCAAAGTAAATGCCTATATGGTCCCAAATAAATGGGAATTTATTTTTGGACCACATTAATGGGAATGAACATTCACATGAACACTTGCTCCTGATAATTGCCCAGTGTAAATATGCTGTCAATCACCTGAAAAATGAGCAAAACACTAAATTGTTGGGCGATCCGTTGTTCATGCAGCACAAAAAGTCAATTGTTGGCTACTCATTGTCCTGTTTAAAAAGTGATGTTCTGTCCAGGGGCGTTGCTAGGTTCTCAAAAGATCCAGCGCCCAAGCCCCAATGAACATAGCCCAGTTCTCTAGTCACCCCCCTCCTTCCCCCACACACCGCATTTTGCTATACTTGCTATACAGCAGCACATACCTGTCACATCCAGTGCCTCCCAGGTGACGTCTCCTCCGATGTAGATCTTCTCTGTCATCATCTTCTACATTTGGTCCATATAACTTCTCTCATCCGCTCCTCGTCTCTGCAGAGTGTGACACACAGACACCTTAGCTTCCTCACATTTCCTCACATCATCCCCCAACCTGGAGTCCTAACTGTGTTATCCTGTTCCTCGCTGTGCTCCTCAATACTCCCAAATACTATCCTAAAGAGAAATTAGTGCCCCTATAGTAATAGTGCTCCTCATAGTCCCACCAATAGTAATTCCCTTCTAGAATGCCCTCATTAGTAATACTGCCCCCTACAGTGCCCCCAACAGTGATAATACTCCCCAAGAATACCACCATTAGTAATATTGCCTCCTACAGTGCCCCCAACCATGATAACACTCCCCAAGAGTGCGCCCATTAGTAGAAGAGTCCTCCAGTATTAATACCCTCAAAGAGCCCCCAGTAGAAATAAGGCCCCCTATTGTTCCCCCAGTGATAATAAAATCTATCTACAGACCCCTCAGTAATAATAAGGCCCCCCATAGTGCTCTTAGTAGAAATAAGGCGGATCTATAAGTCCCTCATATAGAGCCCCCAGTAGTAATAAGAATGCCTATAATGTCCCCTGGATTTATAATACCCCTACAGTGCCCCCAGTATTTATACTGCCCTCTACTGTCATAATCCTCAACCTGAAGTGTCCCCAGTATTTATAATTCCCCCTGCAGCACCCCCTGTAGTTATATTTCTCTCTACTCCATACAGTCCCATGTAAATAGCATCACACCATCTCTCCTGCCCCTCCAAAATACAGTCCTATGTAAATAACATCACTTCCCTCCCTTCATTCCCTCCAACATACAGTCCCATGTAAATAACGCTATTTCCCTCCCTCCACCATAGAGTCCCATGTAAATAACATCACACCATATCTCCAGCCCCCTCCTTTATACAGTCCCATGTAAATAACACCCCTCTCTATTTACAGCCCCCTCAAAAATACAGTCCCATGTAAATAACATTTCCTCCTCCCCAGCCGCCTTTAACATACAGTCCCATGAAAAACATCACCCCCTGAACATTAAGTCCCATATAAATAACATCATTCCCCCCACCAGCCACCTTCAACATACAGTCTCATGTAAATTACATCACCCTGCCCCAGTCCCCTCCAACATACAGTTCCATGTAAATAACATCACTCCATGCTACAGCCACCATGATACAGTCCCATGTAAATAACATGACCCCCTCCCCAGCCACCTCCAACACACAGTTCCATGTAAATAACATCCCTCCCTTCAGCCCTAACATACAGTCCCAGTTAAATAACCACAACTCCCAGCATTGCTCTGACTCTCCCTTCACGTACCTCTCCTGAAGTAGCAGACCTGACTACAGCTTCTTCCCCCAGGTTTTTTCCTCTTCACTACCATCCTCTCCTGCACTGGTCACATGATAGTGACATCATCGCAGGCCCTTCTCAACCACTGCCTGTTTTATTGGTCACATGACCGATCATTTCCAGTTCATTAGATTCAATTGCATTGCCGTCCTGAGGACTTCAATACAGTTGTATCTAGCTGGCAGGCAGGCCATTCGGGGACTGGGACTAATCATCAGGGGCCCAGAATGTTTTAACTTAGCAACGCCCCTGGTTCTGTTGACAAACAATCTATTTAGGGATCATTCATCCTAACTAAAATGAGGGGGCAATGATAGGCAGTAATCGGTTTGTTCCCTGTGTAACAGTTCATGTAAATAGGCGCTAAGTTGGAAATTTTATAATGAAACTATTAGAACAAAAAATTTGCTCCCGGGTCTACTGTTTCTGCTTGTGGAGATGCCAGTCGTACAGGCAATGCTCCCTGGGAAATAGTATGTTCTCCTCCAGAAGGAAACTGTTTCTCTAATGTGAAACATCTGATCTGTTAAGGGGTTTCCCATGACTATTGTAAAACGTGAAAATCACAGATAGAGCATAGTATCTTTCTAACAAAGCTAAAACTAGCCCTGTACCTCACATAGATCCAGAGATCTCCACATTTACTGCTCTGTTATATTTATATCAAGCTGGCAGCTCAAGGGGAGTGTCTCTTCTGCTGCAGCTCAGGAGGCGTGTCCATGCTCGTCCTATCACAGCTCAGGAGGTGTGTTCATGCTCGTCCTATCACAGCACAGAAAGCAGTTAAGGGTAAAACTGAACATATGTGGCCATCTCACAGAGTAGGACAAAGAAATAAGAAAAAAACAAACAGCAGGTGGCGCTATACAGATAGATTTTATTAAATAACTAAGTGGTTGTACTAAATCTTTAATTGCATGCAATTACAAAAGAATTCAGATCCAGGTGCTGATTTGAAAACTGTAGAGTATTTTTCATGGGAGCCTGAAAACATGACTATAGATTTTAGCAAGACTTTAGAGACTCTTCCTTTTGTAGGAGACTCTGGTTTGGCAAAACTCTGTAGTCAAGCCTTTTTACACAATAGCTGGCATTCTTCCTTCTGGTGGAGAGCTAACCTGCAAATAAGCAATCGAGGAACATATTGGCATAGCATGGTCTGCTTCACAAAATATAGCTGTTATTGTATCCTCCTCAAAAATGATTATTGTGCCACATTAACATTAACTGTTCCTGTGGTTAAGAAAGGGTTATTAGGTATAGAGATAAGGTGTATTGTGGATTTCTACTTCTGTTGTAATGAATGTAAAAGATGCATCTATGACAACTGCCTTGACCAATCAAGTTTTTTGTAGTTGAATGGTGGGCATGAGGCACCTGATAGGACAAATGGAAAGGTCCCCGAACTGCACAATCTGCATGCATAAGGAATTCCAGCACTGACAATGTTAAGATAACTTTCTTTACTGCTGCCAAGTCTAACACTGCTTGCTTAAGGAACTCATTGTGTTTGACCAGAAGGTTATGTTTTCCATTAATTGCAACGGTTTCCAAAAACGTTGACTCTCTCAATATGTAATACACACTCGTGTTCAAAGGGGATGGGGGGCCGGAAACCATCAAAATCCTCTCTACTTCTTTGATGCTGACTGACTAGGCAGCCAGCTACATGATCCAGGATACTGTAGGAAGTGTGATTTCTTTTTGTGGGACTTATTAAGTAAATCATTACAACTCTTCGATATATTAGGAAATGCATTTAATAAAAGTCACATAGCTTCTGCCTCTCTGATGCCAAGTTTACCCTCAGTGGAGTCCCATGTACTATAGTCAGTGCAAGGGTGAATTCAAAGGTACCTATAGTGGTGAATTCTTTTACTGGCAGAAGCAGTCCCCTGATTTTCCACTAGGCACAAGGCACTTCCTCTATGGGCAACTTTGTTGGGTGTGTTGCTTATGGTCCGAAATAGTCCATACTAGGCTTTGACATGCTGTATTAAAAACTTTGCTGTGACGTTGAGGGATAGCCATTTTAGACATCTGGTCCTGTGTGGGTGTCCATTCATTAGGCACAAATAGCTGATGAGACCATCTAGCTGCATCCGTTTATGCAGAGAAAAAAAAATGGGAGGAAATAGGGGCTAGCATTTAGCAATATTACGTATTTGCATGAATCCAAATATTCTATGAAAGGTGACACCATGGTTATGGCTCATGTGACGGACCATGTGATGAGCGCAGTGACGTCACCACAGGTCCTTTTCCTTAAAGAAGAAGACAGAAGAGAAGCCGGGCTGCGCGAACAAGTGGATAAAGGTGAGTTTAATTAAAAAAAATTAACCCCTCCATCACTATTTTACTAAGCATTCTGTATTAAGAATGCTATTATTTTCCCTTATAACCATGTTATAAGGGAAAATAATAAAATCTACACAACACCTAACCCAAACCCGAACTTCTGTGAAGAAGTCTGGGTTCGGGTCTGGGTACCAAACATGCCGATTTTTCTCATGCAAGTGCAAAACGCATTAAAACGTTTTGCACTCGCGCGGAAAAATCGTGCATTTTCCCACAACGCATCCGCATCTTATCCGGCCCAAATCTGTGACGTCCGTGTGAAAGAGGCCTAAGGCTAGCAGCCCAGGGGATGCATCCTTTTTAGGGGATATGTCCTTTCATAAGAGTCATGTCCTTTCTCAGGGTGTGTGTCCTTTCTGCTGCAGTTCTCTCCCTGTATCTCTCACAGCTTCTAACAGTAGATATAGCTGGGGTTAGTTGAAGGATGGAACTGAGCATGTGCAACCACCTCAGTAGGTGGACGTGCACATTACTCTATAGATTAAACTCCAGGACATCAATATAATGAAGTAAAGCGAATATCTCACAACTG
Source organism: Bufo gargarizans (assembly GCF_014858855.1). Classification (NCBI taxonomy): domain Eukaryota; kingdom Metazoa; phylum Chordata; class Amphibia; order Anura; family Bufonidae; genus Bufo; species Bufo gargarizans. The sequence continues at coordinate 121,247 of NW_025334245.1, forward strand.
GAGCATTTTTGTAGCAGAAAGCAAATTGCCAAACTAGTTTTTCATGCCAAATTATAATAAAATAATAGATAATGTCAGGAATAATATCAGGAATACAATATTCTAATTAATAATACTTTGTTTTTTTATTATTATTATCATCATCATTATTATTATTATTATTATTAATAATAATAATATTATCTGTAAGGTGTTTTTAGGGGTTAAATCAGTTCTGGATAAAAATATTCTTTAATATACAGTAGAATAGGTGGCATTTGTAAATGCTGCCAAGCCTGGATGAGTCCACATATATTATTTAGCAATGTACTTTTTAAGGTCAGAAACTGCTATAGTATTGATCCTTCATTGTTGTGCACCACACAGTATATATACCACTTCCAAACCACATACAAATATCCCAGTGGGATTTGCAAAGCCATTTTCTGGAACTGTTAGGAAAAGCAGTCAGCGAGAATGAGTCGGAACTTGGTCCCTCTTTACAATTAGTGGTTGCTTAAGGGTCTTGCTTGCCAAATCTACGGCAAAGATTGTTCATACTGTACATATTTTATTTTTTAATTTATTTTCTTATTTTTTTAGAAGCCATGTTTCAGATGTAGGCCTCTTTATGTGTAGGCTTAGACTGCCATTTTATACCATATTTCCTGAGTCATAGCTATTGTTAATGGAAATTAAGGGTTTTATTACAGAAGAAAACACTGAAATCATACAAAAATATATTTATTCCCTGTTGTTTACATAGCACCACCATATCCAGTAGCAGTGTACAGAGAGTGCCATCATTTATATCAGTCTGTGCCCAGCGGGGCTAACAGTTACATTTTTCCATATCTCAAACCCACTCACTAGAGCCACTTTCATAGGGTGCCAGTCAACCTATCAGCATTTTTGTGTAGTGTGGGAGGAAGCTTGTGTACTAAGAGGAAACTCCTACAAACATAGGGAGAGCATGCAAAGTTCATGCAGAGGTGTCAAAAGCAGGTCTTCCATTGTGGTTGACACTTTCTGCTAAGGCTTCAGTTAACCCCTTAATAACTTCCTACATCTTTTGATGCTGGTTGGAATGTGTCCCTAGTCTACAGCGAGGTCTTTTGGCATTGCTCTACTGAAATCTAATAGGAGTAGGTCGGGTATCTGGCTGTCGCTGACACTTAGGAGAATATAGAAGTGGTTTATAACTGTTTCTGTCTTTTCTTTTGAGAGCTACATACCACGAAGTGCTCATTACATAGTGAATAGAGGGAGACGCAATGCTTTAAGGGCTGATTGTCACCCGATATAGTAGAGCTGCTGGGTCTTGGCAGACCCAGATAAGCTCTGCTCGTCATTGTTGTCCACATAAGTGGATGTAACTGGAGCTCCTATAGATGCCCCAGATACAGTGAAAATACTGCCAAATCAACAAATATGGTCAAATGTGAATGTCCCCAAGGGTCTATTATGAATTTTTGGGCAATATATTATGTCCCAAAAATATATGCGCACACAGGTTAAATAGAATTCAAATAAAGGAAAAAAAAACAGGCCAAAAACCGCCATAGTTGCTCCATTCACTTGTAACTGCGTAACATTTTTTGTTCACTTTTGTACAGTTTACCTCAAATAAAACTAAAACTTGATATAGGAAGTTATACCCCAAAATGTGTTGTCTAAGGATTATGGGGGTCATTTATTAGGACCAGCGTTTTAGATGGCAGGCCTCTACATAACTTCGGCGCATTCACTGCCGGTCTAAGGCCCCTTGCAGACGAGCGTGTCTGGATTATGTCCAGATGCGTTGCGGATGCTTTCAGTAAAAACTGCGCGATTTCGCAAGCAATTCCATTCAGTTTTGTTTGCAATCGCGTTCAGTTGTTCAGTTTTTATCGCGCTGGTGCAACTCGATTTAACGCTTTTTGCACGCGCGTGATAAAAAACAGAATGTTTACAAACAACATCTTTTAACAACCGTCCGTGAAGAACGCATCGCATCCGCACTTGCTTGAGGATGCAATGACATTTTCACGCAGCTCCATTCACTTATATGGGGCCAGCGTTGCGTGAAAATTGCAGAATATAGAACATGCAGCGATTTTCATGCAACGCACAAGTGATGCGTGAAAACCAATGCATGTGTACACAGCCCCATAAAAAAAGAATGGGTCCGGATTCCGTGCGGGCGCAATGCGTTCACATCATGCATTGCACCCGCGCGGAATACTCGCTTATGTGAAAGGGGCCTAACTGTAAGCCAGCTTCCTTGCTATCTTAAATTTAGACCATTTCTCTATGCCTTAAACAGGTGTAGAAAATGATAAATGAAATAGGCCTCCGGGTCCATCCCCTTTCCCGTCCGTACCACTCGACCTTTTTTAGACCTGTCGTGAGCAGGGAAAAGTCGCAGATTGTGTTGCAAACAACCTTTGCGCTGCAATCTGAGCCAGATATATGCCAGAAAACTGGCATATATCTGATAGTAAATGACCCCCTATATTGTTATATTTCAACCCCGTCCATTTTGCACTACATCATTCCTACTCGGGAGCTGACAGTGCCGTGCAAAATGCCATTCCTTTTGTGATCTTGTTTATGGTGACACTACCAGTCTTCCAACCCAGGAATAGCTGGTCCAGAACATCAGGCTTTCCATTGCTGTGTGGGTTATATGTACATATTTCTTCATTCTAAAGTGAGCAGCTGTTTTACAGGGAACAAGTGCATATCCCATTGTGGAAGATATGACACAAGGCCCCGGCCTATTTGCTGTTGTTTTTTTAACTTTCCTCCACATTAAAAAGCTGTGGCACAAGACACAGGCCCACATTGATGTACACTCACCTAAAGAATTATTAGGAACACCATACTAATACGGTGTTGGACCCTCTTTTGCCTTCAGAACTGCCTTAATTCTACGTTGGCCCATATTGATAGGATAGCATCTTGCAGTTGATGGAGATTTGAGGGATGCATATCCAGGGCACGAAGCTCCCGTTCCACCATATCCCAAAGATGCTCTATTGGGTTGAGATCTGGTGACTGTTGGGGCCATTTTAGTACAGTGAACTCATTGTCATGTTCAAGAAACCAATTTGAAATGATTCGAGCTTTGTGACATGGTGCATAATCCTGCTGGAAGTAGCCATCAGAGGATGGGTACATGGTGGTCATGAAGGGATGGACATGGTCAGAAACAATGCTCAGGTAACCCGTGGCATTTAAACGATGGCCAATTTGCACTAAGAGGCCTAAAGTGTGCCCAGAAAACATCCCCCACACCCTTACACCACCACCACCAGCCTGCACAGTGGTAACAAGCCATGATGGATACATGTTCTTATTCTGTTTACGCCAAATTCGGACTCTACCATTTAAATGTCTCAACAGAAATCGAGACTCATCAGACCAGGCAACATTTTTCCAGTCTCCAACAGTCCAATTTTGGTGAGCTCGTGCAAATTGTAGCCTCTTTTTCCTATTTGTAGTGGAGATGAGTGGTACCCGGTGGGGTCTTCTGCTGTTATAGCCCACCTTTCTTTCCCATTCTGACATTCAGTTTGGAGTTCAGGAGATTGTCTTGACCAGGACCACAACCCTACATGCATTGAAGAAACTGCCATGTGATTGGTTGACTAGATAATCGCATTAATGAGAAATAGAACAGGTGTTCCTAATAATTCTTTAGGTGAGTGTATATTGCTGGGAAGCTTTGCACACAGCCTGTGACACTTTAGCTCCACTCTGGGGTAGTCATGTTCTTTTGTCAGTATGTAGGATATTGCACGTGAGCAGTGTGAAGATGGTGGGAAATACACAAATTAGTTTCTACTGCACCGTGTTATGGATTTATTATACTGGCACATAGGTTGTAAAAATGGGGTAAACGTCTCTACCATAGCTCTACATTGGAGACTTTTAACTAGACTTTTTTTTAAGGATTGTGGAACTCTCTGTTTTAACCTATTTAGCTTCTGTTTAATATTGAATTGTGTACCAAAATAGCTACTACTTATAAAAAAAAAAGGTTAGTTGCTTGGAATATGAGGCACTGGCTGGGCTGAGACACAGAGTCAGAGTGTTAGCTGCACAATCCCCTTAGGCAATAAATAAAAGTGTAGGGAGACGATTGACACAAAAGAAAGCTAAAGCTGGCATAACTGGCATTACTGCAAGCAGCTAGCTAGAAGTAGAGGTGACTAGCACTGGCTGTACGGGTACAAATATATTTTACCGCTTTACAGTCTGGTGATTAATATTCTAAATATCTCCATCAGAGAAGAACTTTGCCCTGAGACTTCACCAAAGGCAGGACCTGTGTCACACTGCACTGATGATATTCTATGGCTATATCCAACTATTAGCTTCCGTCCTCTCCTGCTTCTCCTGGCACTCTTAAGGCTGTTTCACACGATTGGATGCCGAGCGTGACATCCGCTACGTGAAAGAGTGCCAAGACCCGATGCGGACAGCAGAAGCACGGAGCATTAACATGATTGATAATGCTCCGTGCCTCTCTGTGATCTCTTTACTACGAAATCACAGTGACAACTTTATCTCATTGTGATTTCGTAGTAAAGAGATCACAGAGAGGCACGGAGCATTATCAATCATGTTAATGCTCCGTGCTTCTGCTGTCCGCATCGGGTCTTGGCTGTCATTCACGCAGCGGATGTCACGCACGGCATCCGCTCGTGTGAAACAGCCCTTAGCTTCACTATCATACATGAGTGGACAGATTCTGCTACTTCCTAATTGTGGTTTCCCCTACAGATCAGATTTAAAAAAATCCACACTGCCGAATATATAGCACACCAAGGGGCTTTATTATATACACAATATTAAGACGATAAAGACAATAGGGGAGATTTATCAAACTGGTGTAAAGAAAAGCTTTCTTAGTTGCCCACAGCAATGAATTAGACTTCACCTTTCATTTTCCAGAGGAAGGCAGAAAAATGAAAGGTGGAATCTGATTGGTTGCTATGGGAAACTAAATCAGTTTTCTTTGACACCAATTTTGATAAATCTAACCCAATTTCTAGTGGCATACCAAACTTTTTGTTCAACCCTAGGTTTTGTCACTTGGTCTTCTGACAAAACCAAGGGCCAGGTGGGAATTTTGGCATGCCACTAGATATGTTTATCTGCTTTTTTTATTGCATATTATTATTATTATTTATTATTTAAGCACCATTCATTCCATAGCGCTGTACATATGATAAGCGGTGCACATACATAACACAGACAATTGTACTAATCATAAACAAGATGAGTTACAAACTGGTACAGAAGGAGGGAGGGCCCTGCCCGTGAGGGCTTACAATCTACATGGTATGGGAGAAGGACACAGTAGGTGCGGGTTGAGTTGGTCATGGCGGTATAGAGGCAGCAGGGTCATTGGTTGTAGGCTTGTCTGAAGAGGTGGGTTTTCAGTTTTTTTTTTAAGGATTCCACTGTAGGTGAGAGTCTGATATGTTGGGGTAGCGAGTTCCAGAGTATGGGGGATGCACGGGAGAAATCTTGGAGTCGATTGTGGGAAGAGGCAATAAGAGGAGAGGAGAGAAGGAGGTCTTGTGAGGATCGGAGAGTGCGTGTGGGGATGTATCGGGAAAGTAGCTCAGAGATGTAGGGAGGGGACAGGTTATGGACGGCCTTGTATGTGTTTGTCAGTACTTTGAAGTGGATTCGTTGGGCAATGGGGAGCCAGTGAAGGGATTGGCAGAGGGGAGAGGCAGAGGAGTAATAAGGTGAGAGGTGGATTAGTCGGGCAGCGGAGTTGAGGATAGATTGGAGGGGTGCGAGGGTGCTAGATGGAAGACCACAGAGGAGAATGTTGCAGTAGCCTAGGCGGGAGATAATGAGGGCATGTACGAGCATTTTCGCAGATTCGAAGTTAAGGAAAGCACGGATGCGGGAGATGTTTTTGAGTTGGAGGCGGCAGGTGGTGGAAAGGGCTTGGATGTGCGGTCGGAAGGAAAGGGCAGAATCTAAGGTCACTCCAAGGCAGCAGGCTTTTTTGACTGGGGATAATGTGCAGCCATTGATCGTGATAGATAGGTCTGTTGGGGGGGGTTGAACAAGATGGGGGAAAGATTATGAATTCTGTCTTATCCTTGTGAAATACTTCTGTGCATACTTGTGAAACATGGGTGCCAGGAGTAGCAGGAGTTGTTGGAAACTTCATTGATAGATATATCCAAAGATATCCACAGCATAAATGTAGTGTGACTTAAAGGGGTTATCCCATGACTAAAGTAAAAATAAAAATCAGACATCATATACTGTAGTACACGACAACCTCGTTCTAGCAAAGCTAGAACCAGCCCTGTACCTCACATGGATCCAGAGATCTCCCATTTATTGCTCTGCTGCCAGCTCAAGGGGAGTGCCTTTTCTGCTGCAGCTAAGGGGGCGTGTCTCAGCTCCCCCTATCACAGATCAGGAGGCAGTTGAAGGATGAAACTGAGCATGTGCGGCCTTCTCAGTGAGCAGGTCAAAGAAATTTTTAAAAAAACGGCAGTTGGCGCTATGCAGATACATTTTATTGAATAACTCAATGGCTATGCTACATTTTTAAATACATACAAAAGTATTCAGATCCAGGTGCTGGTTTTTAAAACTGTGGAATATTTTTCTTGGGAAAACCCCTTTAAGTCTTGCCTATGGTGAAGTGCCAGGTGGAAGTTCTTTTCTGACATATTCAGAACATTAATCAATAGTTCTGTAAAACAGTAAAAAAAAAATGGACAGCACAGTGGCTCAGTGGTTAGGAGTGGTACCTTGCAGTCCTGCGGCTGGGGCCCTAAGTTTGAATGTGACCAAGGACAACATCTGTATGTTTGTATGTTCTCGTCATGTTTGTGTTGTTTCCTCCATTCTCTAAAGACATACTGATTATTGTCAGCTCCATTGGGGACTACAAGTAATGCTAATGTCTGTAAAGCACTGCAGAATATGTCATAGCTATGGGAGTGAGTAAAAATCAATATATTTGCATATGGAGTTTTCGAACTGTACTCTTTTTACTTGCTCCAACTGGGTTGAAAAAGTATGCAATGTTCATGATATATTGTGTGTAATTTAGCTAAAAGGGGTTGCTTTCTCGAGTCCTAGAAAGGCCAGATATAGCTATGGGCTGCAGAGAAGCCGAGGTAGCAGAGGAACCTAGCTCTCACATCCTGGAAGTACCCTTACCCTTAGAAGGATCCCCGGCCTGTGATATAGGCAGATTAAACCTCTACTAAAAGTGCAAGTCAGTTGGATACATTATTGTGAGCCATACTGTAAGTCAACGTGGAAGAACGATACCGGACAGTACTGCACTACGTACAGATAAGGCTGTGATGATAACTGTAGTCCCAAGCATCTTCATTGCTTTCCCTCTGAGAAGACCAGTACCAGAGTGCAGACTTCCAGGAAGCTGGGTACAATGCAAGCCAGAGGGAGAGTGCTGACTCTTAAAGGAACTGTGGTATATGCCCCGCTGTTAAAGGGCTTGTCCTGCCATTTAGATTGATGACCTATCGTCAGGATAGGTCATCAATATCTGATTGGCAGGGGTCAGACCCCTGGGACCTCCATATCTATATATCCATCTGTCTTATATCTATTGATTAGGGATGAGCGAACTCGAACTGTATAGTTCGGGTTCGTACCGAATTTTGGGGTGTCCGTGACACGGACCCGAACCCGGACATTTTCGTAAAAGTCCGGGTTCGGGTTCGGTGTTCGTCGCTTTCTTCGCGCTTTTGTGACGCTTTCTTGGCGCTTTTTGAAAGGCTGCAAAGCAGCCAATCAACAAGCGTCATACTACTTGCCCCAAGAGGCCATCACAGCCATGCCTACTATTGGCATGGCTGTGATTGGCCAGAGCACCATGTGACCCAGCCTCTATTTAAGCTGGAGTCACATAGCGCCGCCCGTCACTCTGCTCTGATTAGCGTAGGGAGAGGTTGCGGCTGCGACAGTAGGGCGAGATTAGGCAGATTAACTCCTCCAAAGGACTTGACTAACTGATCGATCTGCAGCTGTGGATCATTGAGCTGCTGATCCTCAATTGCTCACTGTTTTTAGGCTGCCCAGACCGTTTGTCAGTCACATTTTTCTGGGGTGATCGGCGGCCATTTTGTGTCTTGTGGTGCGCCAGCACAAGCTGCGACCAAGTGCATTTAACCCTCAATGGTGTGGTTGTTTTTTGGCTAAAGCCTACATCAGGGTGAAGCTGTCACACCAAGTGCATTTAACCAGCAATAGTCTGTTTATTTTTTGGCCATATACTACATCAGGGGCAAGCTGCGCCTGTCACCAAGTGCATTTAACCCTCAATGGTGCGTTTGTTTTTTGGCTAAAGCCTACATCAGGGTGAAGCTGTCACACCAAGTGCATTTAACCAGCAATAGTCTGTTTATTTTTTGGCCATATACTACATCAGGGGCAAGCTGCGCCCGTCACCAAGTGCATTTAACCCTCAGTAGTGTGGTTGGTCAAGCTATCACACCAAGTGCATTTAACCAGCAATAGTCTGTTCATTTTTTGGCCATATACTAAATCAGGGGCAAGCTGCGCCCGTCACCAAGTGCATTTAACCAGCAATAGTCTGTTCATTTTTTGGCCATATACTACATCAGGGGCAAGCTGCGCCCGTCACCAAGTGCATTTAACCCTCAGTAGTGTGGTTGGTCAAGCTGTGACACCAAGTGCATTTAACCAGCAATAGTCTGTTCATTTTTTGGCCATATACTACATCAGGGGCAAGCTGCGCCCATCACCAAGTGCATTTAACCAGCAATAGTGTGGTTATTTTTTGGCCATATCCCAGTCTAATTCTGTCACTAAATCCATACCGGTCACCCAGCGCCTAAATACTAGGCCTCAAATTTATATCCCGCTAAATCTCTCGTTACCGCTGTCCTGTTGTGGCTGGGAAAGTTATTTAGTGTCCGTCAAAGCACATTTTTTGTTCTGGGTTGAAATACAATTCCCAATTTAGCAATTTAAAAATTTAGTGGTTTCTGCTGTATCAGAGCTATTTGAAATCTATCCCTAAAAGGGTATATAATATTCAAGGTGCACATAGGGTCATTCAGAATAACTTCACACACCCGCTACTGTGCATTTCCAAGTCTAATTCTGTCACTAAACCCATACCTGTCACCCAGCGCCTAAATACTAGGCCTCAAATTCATATCCAGCTAAATCTGTCGTTAGTGCTGTAGCTGGGCGAGTTATTTAGTGTCCGTTCAAGCACATTTCTTGTTCTGGGTTGAAATACAATTCCCAATTTAGCAATTTAAAAATGTAGTGGTTTCTGCTGTATCAGAGCTATTTGAAATCTATCCCTAAAAGGGTAGATCATATTGAAGGTGCACATAGGGACATTCAGAATAACTTCACACACCCGCTACTGTGCATTTCCAAGTCTAATTCTGTCACTAAACCCATACCTGTCACCCAGCGCCTAAATACTAGGCCTCAAATTTATATCCAGCTAAATCTGTCCTTAGTGCTGTAGCTGGGCGAGTTATTTAGTGTCCGTTCAAGCACATTTCTTGTTCTGGGTTGAAATACAATTCCCAATTTAGCAATTTAAAAATGTAGTGGTTTCTGCTGTATCAGAGCTATTTGAAATCTATCCCTAAAAGGGTAGATCATATTGAAGGTGCACATAGGGACATTCAGAATAACTTCACACACCCGCTACTGTGCATTTCCAAGTCTAATTCTGTCACTAAACCCATACCTGTCACCCAGCGCCTAAATACTAGGCCTCAAATTTATATCCAGCTAAATCTGTCCTTAGTGCTGTAGCTGGGCGAGTTATTTAGTGTCCGTTCAAGCACATTTCTTGTTCTGGGTTGAAATACAATTCCCAATTTAGCAATTTAAAAATTTAGTGGTTTCTGCTGTATCAGAGCTATTTGAAATCTATCCCTAAAAGGGTAGATCATATTGAAGGTGCACATAGGGACATTCAGAATAACTTCACACACCCGCTACTGTGCATTTCCAAGTCTAATTCTGTCACTAAACCCATACCTGTCACCCAGCGCCTAAATACTAGGCCTCAAATTCATATCCAGCTAAATCTGTCCTTAGTGCTGTAGCTGGGCGAGTTATTTAGTGTCCGTTCAAGCACATTTCTTGTTCTGGGTTGAAATACAATTCCCAATTTAGCAATTTCATAATTTAGTGGTTTCTGCTATATCAGAGCTATTTGAAATCTATCCCTAAAAGGGTATATAATATTCAAGGTGCACATTGGGTCAATTCAGAATAACTTCACACACACCCGCTACTGTGTATTTCCAAGTCTAATTCTGTCACTAAACCCATACCTGTCACCCAGCGCCTAAATACTAGGCCTCAAATTTATATCCCGCTAAATCTGTCCTTAGTGCTGTAGCTGGGCGAGTTATTTAGTGTCCGTTCAAGCACATTTCTTGTTCTGGGTTGAAATACAATTCCCAATTTAGCAATTTAAAATTTAGTGGTTTCTGCTGTATCAGAGCTATTTGAAATCTATCCCTAAAAGGGTAGATCATATTGAAGGTGCACATAGGGACATTCAGAATAACTTCACACACCCGCTACTGTGCATTTCCAAGTCTAATTCTGTCACTAAACCCATACCTGTCACCCAGCGCCTAAGTACTAGGCCTCAAATTTATATCCAGCTAAATCTGTCCTTAGTGCTGTAGCTGGGCGAGTTATTTAGTGTCCGTTCAAGCACATTTCTTGTTCTGGGTTGAAATACAATTCCCAATTTAGCAATTTCATAATTTAGTGGTTTCTGCTATATCAGAGCTATTTGAAATCTATCCCTAAAAGGGTATATAATATTCAAGGTGCACATAGGGACATTCAGAATAACTTCACACACCCGCTACTGTGCATTTCCAAGTCTAATTCTGTCACTAAACCCATACCTGTCACCCAGCGCCTAAATACTAGGCCTCAAATTTATATCCAGCTAAATCTGTCCTTAGTGCTGTAGCTGGGCGAGTTATTTAGTGTCCGTTCAAGCACATTTCTTGTTCTGGGTTGAAATACAATTCCCAATTTAGCAATTTCATAATTTAGTGGTTTCTGCTATATCAGAGCTATTTGAAATCTATCCCTAAAAGGGTATATAATATTCAAGGTGCACATAGGGACATTTAGAATAACTTCACACACCCGCTACTGTGCATTTCCAAGTCTAATTCTGTCACTAAATCCATACCTGTCACCCAGCGCCTAAATACTAGGCCTCAAATTTATATCCAGCTAAATCTGTCCTTAGTGCTGTAGCTGGGCGAGTTATTTAGTGTCCGTTCAAGCACATTTCTTGTTCTGGGTTGAAATACAATTCCCAATTTAGCAATTTCATAATTTAGTGGTTTCTGCTATATCAGAGCTATTTGAAATCTATCCCTAAAAGGGTATATAATATTCAAGGTGCACATAGGGTCATTCAGAATAACTTCCCACACACGCTTCTGTGCATTTCCAAGTCTAATTCTGTCACTAAATCCATACCGGTCACCCAGCGCCTAAATACTAGGCCTCAAATTTATATCCCGCTGAATTTGAATACAATACATTGGGCCAAATAATATATTTGTTGTTGTGGTGAACCATAACAATGAGAAAAACATCTAGTAAGGGACGCGGACGTGGACATGGTCGTGGTGGTGTTAGTGGACCCTCTGGTGCTGGGAGAGGACGTGGCCGTTCTGCCACATCCACACGTCCTAGTGTACCAACTACCTCAGGTCCCAGTAGCCGCCAGAATTTACAGCGATATATGGTGGGGCCCAATGCCGTTCTAAGGATGGTAAGGCCTGAGCAGGTACAGGCATTAGTCAATTGGGTGGCCGACAGTGGATCCAGCACGTTCACATTATCTCCCACCCAGTCTTCTGCAGAAAGCGCACAGATGGCGCCTGAAAACCAACCCCATCAGTCTGTCACATCACCCCCATGCATACCAGGGAAACTGTCTCAGCCTCAAGTTATGCAGCAGTCTCTTATGCTGTTTGAAGACTCCGCTGGCAGGGTTTCCCAAGGGCATCCACCTAGCCCTTCCCCAGCGGTGAAAGACATAGAATGCACTGACGCACAACCACTTATGTTTCCTGATGATGAGGACATGGGAATACCACCTCAGCATGTCTCTGATGATGACGAAACACAGGTGCCAACTGCTGCGTCTTTCTGCAGTGTGCAGACTGAACAGGAGGTCAGGGATCAAGACTGGGTGGAAGACGATGCAGGGGACGATGAGGTCCTAGACCCCACATGGAATGAAGGTCGTGCCACTGACTTTCACAGTTCGGAGGAAGAGGCAGTGGTGAGACCGAGCCAACAGCGTAGCAAAAGAGGGAGCAGTGGGCAAAAGCAGAACACCCGCCGCCAAGAGACTCCGCCTGCTACTGACCGCCGCCATCTGGGACCGAGCACCCCAAAGGCAGCTTCAAGGAGTTCCCTGGCATGGCACTTCTTCAAACAATGTGCTGACGACAAGACCCGAGTGGTTTGCACGCTGTGCCATCAGAGCCTGAAGCGAGGCATTAACGTTCTGAACCTGAGCACAACCTGCATGACCAGGCACCTGCATGCAAAGCATGAACTGCAGTGGAGTAAACACCTTAAAACCAAGGAAGTCACTCAGGCTCCCCCTGCTACCTCTTCTGCTGCTGCCGCCTCGGCCTATTCTGCTGCTGCCGCCTCGGCCTCTTCCTCCGCCTCTGGAGGAACGTTGGCACCTGCCGCCCAGCAAACAGGGGATGTACCACCAACACCACCACCACCACCTCCGTCACCAAGCGTCTCAACCATGTCACACGCCAGCGTTCAGCTCTCCATCTCACAAACATTTGATAGAAAGCGTAAATTCCCACCTAGCCACCCTCGATCCCTGGCCCTGAATGCCAGCATTTCTAAACTACTGGCCTATGAAATGCTGTCATTTAGGCTGGTGGACACAGACAGCTTCAAACAGCTCATGTCGCTTGCTGTCCCACAGTATGTTGTTCCCAGCCGGCACTACTTCTCCAAGAGAGCCGTGCCTTCCCTGCACAACCAAGTATCCGATAAAATCAAGTGTGCACTGCGCAACGCCATCTGTAGCAAGGTCCACCTAACCACAGATACGTGGACCAGTAAGCACGGCCAGGGACGCTATATCTCCCTAACTGCACACTGGGTAAATGTAGTGGCAGCTGGGCCCCAGGCGGAGAGCTGTTTGGCGCACGTCCTTCCGCCGCCAAGGATCGCAGGGCAACATTCTTTGCCTCCTGTTGCCACCTCCTCCTTCTCGGCTTCCTCCTCCTCTTCTTCCACCTGCTCATCCAGTCAGCCACACACCTTCACCACCAACTTCAGCACAGCCCGGGGTAAACGTCAGCAGGCCATTCTGAAACTCATATGTTTGGGGGACAGGCCCCACACCGCACAGGAGTTGTGGCGGGGTATAGAACAACAGACCGACGAGTGGTTGCTGCCGGTGAGCCTCAAGCCCGGCCTGGTGGTGTGTGATAATGGGCGAAATCTCGTTGCAGCTCTGGGACTAGCCAATTTGACGCACATCCCTTGCTTGGCGCATGTGCTGAATTTGGTGGTGCAGAAGTTCATTCACAACTACCCCGACATGTCAGAGCTGCTGCATAAAGTGCGGGCCGTCTGTTCGCGCTTCCGGCGTTCACATCCTGCTGCTGCTCGCCTGTCTGCGCTACAGCGTAACTTCGGCCTTCCCGCTCACCGCCTCATATGCGACGTGCCCACCAGGTGGAACTCCACCTTGCACATGCTGGACAGACTGTGCGAGCAGCAGCAGGCCATAGTGGAGTTTCAGCTGCAGCACGCACGGGTCAGTCGCACTACAGAACAGCACCACTTCACCACCAATGACTGGGCCTCCATGCGAGACCTGTGTGCCCTGTTGCGCTGTTTCGAGTACTCCACCAACATGGCCAGTGGCGATGACACCGTTATCAGCGTTACAATACCACTTCTATGTCTCCTTGAGAAAACACTTAGGGCGATGATGGAAGAGGAGGTGGCCCAGGAGGAGGAGGAGGAGGAGGAGGAAGAGGGGTCATTTTTAGCACTTTCAGGCCAGTCTCTTCGAAGTGACTCAGAGGGAGGTTTTTGGCAACAGCAGAGGCCAGGTACAAATGTGGCCAGCCAGGGCCCACTACTGGAGGACGAGGAGGACGAGGATGAGGAGGAGGTGGAGGAGGATGAGGATGAAGCATGGTCACAGCGGGGTGGCACCCAACGCAGCTCGGGTCCATCACTGGTGCGTGGCTGGGGGGAAAGGCAGGACGATGACGATACGCCTCCCACAGAGGACAGCTTGTCCTTACCCCTGGGCAGCCTGGCACACATGAGCGACTACATGCTGCAGTGCCTGCGCAACGACAGCAGAGTTGCCCACATTTTAACCTGTGCGGACTACTGGGTTGCCACCCTGCTGGATCCACGCTACAAAGACAATGTGCCCACCTTACTTCCTGCACTGGAGCGTGATAGGAAGATGCGCGAGTACAAGCGCACGTTGGTAGACGCGCTACTGAGAGCATTCCCAAATGTCACAGGGGAACAAGTGGAAGCCCAAGGCCAAGGCAGAGGAGGAGCAAGAGGTCGCCAAGGCAGCTGTGTCACGGCCAGCTCCTCTGAGGGCAGGGTTAGCATGGCAGAGATGTGGAAAACTTTTGTCAACACGCCACAGCTAACTGCACCACCACCTGATACGCAACGTGTTAGCAGGAGGCAACATTTCACTAACATGGTGGAACAGTACATGTGCACACCCCTCCACGTACTGACTGATGGTTCGGCCCCATTCAACTTCTGGGTCTCTAAATTGTCCACGTGGCCAGAGCTAGCCTTTTATGCCTTGGAGGTGCTGGCCTGCCCGGCGGCCAGCGTTTTGTCTGAACGTGTATTCAGCACGGCAGGGGGCGTCATTACAGACAAACGCAGCCGCCTGTCTACAGCCAATGTGGACAAGCTGACGTTCATAAAAATGAACCAGGCATGGATCCCACAGGATCTGTCCGTCCCTTGTCCAGATTAGACATTAACTACCTCCCCTTAACCATATATTATTGGACTCCAGGGCACTTCCTCATTCAATCCTATTTTTATTTTCATTTTACCATTATATTGCGAGGCTACCCAAAGTTGAATGAACCTCTCCTCTGTCTGGGTGCCGGGGCCTAAATATATGCCAATGGACTGTTCCAATGTTGGGTGACGTGAAGCCTGATTCTCTGCTATGACATGCAGACTGATTCTCTGCTGACATGAAGCCAGATCCTCTGTTACGGGACCTCTCTCCTCTGCCTGTGTGCTGGGCCTAAATTTATGAAAATGGACTCTTACAGTGGTGGGTGACGTGAAGCCTGATTCTCTGCTATGATATGAAGACTGATTCTCTGCTGACATGAAGCCAGATTGTCTGTTACGGGACCTCTCTCCTCTGCCTGGGTGCTGGGCCTAAATATATGCCAATGGACTGTTGCAGTGGTGGCTGACGTGAAGCCTCATTCTCTGCTATGACATGCAGACTGATTCTCTGCTGACATGAAGCCAGATTGTCTGTTACGGGACCTCTCTCCTCTGCCTGGGTGCTGGGTAGTGTTGAGCGCGAATATTCGAAAAGCAAATTTTTTTCGCGAATATCGCAACTTCGCGATTTCGCGAATATTTCGAATATAGTGCTATATATTCGTAAAAACGAATATTCGTTTTTTGTTTTTTTCCCCCCCCCCCACAAAATTACAGTACACATATAATTGATTGTTTCCCAAAGGTCCAACAGCTCAGATCTTACTCACATTGCCTAGAAAGTGATTGAGGCGCGAATCTTCGTAAGGCGATTTTATTAGCGCACATGCGAATATCGGCACGTCCCAGAACAGAGGCAAAGGGCTTTGCATTCATACATTAGTGAATTGAGTTGCGAATCTTCGTAAGGCGATTTTATTAGCGCACATGCGAATATCTACACTTGTCCCAGAACAGAGGCAAAGGGCTTTGCATTCATACATTAGTGATTGAATTGAGCTGCGAATCTTCGTAAGGCGATTTTATTAACGCAAATGCAAATATCTACACTTGTCCCCAGAACAGAGAGGCAAAGGCCTGTGCATTCATATAGTATAGCACCATATTCGCGAATACGTAGAACTTCGTAAAATTCGATTTACGAATATTCGTATTTTTTATTTTACTTTCCACCTTACAGATTACATTGATCTGTACTCTGTCAACTACTGTCATCACCCCCCACTGTATCTCGATTGATTCCCAAAAGTCTCACATTCCCTAGAAAGTGATTGAGGTGCGAATCTTCGTAAGGCGATTTTATTAGCGCACATGCGAATATCTACACTTGTCCCAGAACAGAGGCAAAGGGCATTGCATTCATACATTAGTGATTGAATTGAGTTGCGAATCTTCGTAAGGCGATTTCATTAGCGCACATGTGAATTTTGCATAGCATATGTATTATGCGATGCGAAAATTCGAATTATCGCATATGCGAAATAATAACGAATTTGAATAATCGCGAATATTTTACGAATATTCTTTCGAATATTCACAAAATTTCGCGAATTCGAATATGGGACATGCCGCTCAACACTAGTGCTGGGCCTAAATTTATGACAATGGACTGTTGCAGTGGTGGGTGACGTGAAGCCTGATTCTCTGCTATGACATGCAGACTGATTCTCTGCTGACATGAAGCCAGATTGTCTGTTACGGGACCTCTCTCCTCTGCCTGGGTGCTGGGCCTAAATATATGCCAATGGACTGTTGCAGTGGTGGCTGACGTGAAGCCTCATTCTCTGCTATGACATGCAGACTAATTCTCTGCTGACATGAAGACAGATTCTCTGTTACGGGACCTCTCTCCTCTGCCTGGGTTCCGGGGCCTAAATATCTGAGAATGGACTGTTCCAGTGGTGGGTGACGGGAAGCCAGATTCTCTGCTATGGGACCTCTCTCCAATAGATTTTGGTTCATTTTTATTTATTTAATTTTTATTTTTATTCATTTCCCTATCCACATTTGTTTGCAGGGGATTTACCTACATGTTGCTGCCTTTTGCAGCCCTCTAGCCCTTTCCTGGGCTGTTTTACAGCCTTTTTAGTGCCGAAAAGTTCGGGTCCCCATTGACTTCAATGGGGTTCGGGTTCGGGACGAAGTTCGGATCGGGTTCGGATCCCGAACCCGAACATTTTCGGGAAGTTCGGCCGAACTTCTCGAACCCGAACATCCAGGTGTTCGCTCAACTCTACTATTGATCTATCTCACATCTACTGATCTTTCTGTCTATCTATCTATCTATCTATCTATCTATCTACCTATCATTTTGCCATTTGTGGGTTACATTGGCATCAGATGGTAGATTGGGGTGGGCACTCAGATTTTTTTATGTATAGCATATAACTCTACTTTGTTGCATACACATCAATTTGGTATTTATGTTCTGATGATGTTCATGGACCAAGAAGCTCAGTATAACAATATTAGAAATCCCTCACAGAGGTGATTACTATGATGATCATAAAGAATACTACTTCATATGTGGCTGCAGTCTCTGGTGTCCCTTTTGAACATCTATTTCTGTTGGCATACATCATGCTCCACGTTGGTTGATCTGGTTGAGTAATTCGTATTTCTAGAGCAAACATTCATTCTAAGTCTATTTTGTATCATGGAGAAATGCAATCATTTTAGTAATGGTAATAATTTTAGTACAGTACTTTTCAGGTATATTAATTTCTGTTACGGCCTGATTTGGAGATGCATGTCATGCAATTCATTGGAGTACAGTTGTTAGGATCATTCTTATGTATGGCATGTGTGCCTTGACATTTCATTGTGATGCACAGGCAAATGAGAGAAAAGCCTATCATTTTACGGTAAAATAACATTAAATTATCAAAATTGTAATGGGTTTTCTTTGTGAGGGCTAAGACCGTTGAAAAGAAGATTTTAAGTAGTGTTTCCTCCTCTCAGTGTTTAATAAGCACTCATTGCTATCCACAAATTGTTAGCCTGGGTGAAGTCGCACCTTGAGCACTGATGTAAACTGAGTATCTTGAACTACATTAAAATTTGCCATACTCCTCCCCTGACAGTTGAGAGATTTACATCTGGTAGCGATTCAGTCAGCCGGATGGAGGAGCACTCCCCTTGGACTGCTGATAAGCGGACACATGACATTTGCAAAGAGCAGTCTGCCCACTGGAGTGCCAGGGCAAACTGCAGCAAAATCCACCCTTCCAATTTCATCAGAAACTGAGAGAATATTGCAAATGACACCACCAAATCAACTGTAAATAGATGATAATTTGATTGACATCTGGAAAGCTGTCACAGACTGAGCAGCCTATAACGGGAGCATTTACCCAGTGCAAAGACAGCTTTCAAGTAAATCACTTTTTGTCCAGTGGGGCCCAGACAGAATATAATTGCTTGTCCTTGCCTTCATTGCAAATTCCCCATTACTGTAACCAGCAGTGTCTCATCATTTAAAGGAAAGTTGTCTTCCAAAAAAATACACATTTTTTGAGTTAACACCTTGTGTTCCAGAGAATAAGAACCCATTTTGTATCCTATAAGAACAGTAAGACAATAATACTTGTACAGTAGTTTACCTGGTAGCTTTAGCTTCCCAATTTTAAACCGTGCCATAGAAATACAGTATGATTTTCTTCCTATTATATTAGTTTTCATTGTAATTATTTTTTAAATGCATTATCAGTGAAAACATTTAGTAATCACAATTAAATCAGGGGTTTTATATGTGTCTGCAATTTGATGAAATATAATTACGGTAGTCATTTTAGCAATTCTAATATTAAAGAACTTCCGCAAAAGTTGTTATTCTCTGACCTGCTAGAAAAGTACATGATGTATACTATAGTGAAGGTAATCTTCTTACCGGTGACTGTATTTGTGAGCTATCCCCTCCCTTCTACTTCTCAGCTGTGTCGTGTGACCAGCAATCAGACTTTGTGAGCTATCCCCTCCCTTCTACTTCTCAGCTGTGTCGTGTGACCAGCAATCAGACTTTGTGAGCTATCCCCTCCCTTCTACTTCTCAGCTGTGTCATGTGACCAGCAATCAGACTTTGTGAGCTATCCCCTCTCTTATACTTCTCAGCTGTGTCATGTGACCAACTCTCTGAACTCCAACTGACACAGGACAGGAAGTCAGTTACTTCTCTATTCATTCGCATGAGACTAAGAGTGAGGCTTCCATAGGAATACATAGAGAAACTGACTTCCTGTCCACACATTAGATGCTGTGTCAGTTGGAGAGTCTGATTACTGGTCACATGAGACAGCTAAGTATCAGAAGGGAGGTAATAACTCACAAATACAGTCACTGGTAAGAAGATTACCTTCACTACAGGTTACATCATATACCTTTCTAACAGGTTAGAGAATACATTTTTTTGAGGGAGTTCTCCTTTAAGATGTGGTACCATCCTATAAATCTCTACCATCCACAATGAAATCCACTGATTCTTGCATTGCAATCTAAGGGGTTGTCCCATTGCCACAACTTATCCCTTATCCATAGCATAGGGGATAAGTGATTGGTGGGGGTCTTTCCTCTGGGGTTCCTTCTGATCACAAGAACAGGGGCCCATGTTCCTCTAATTGAATGGAGTGGCAGAAATGCTTTCAGCTCAACGGAGCTTCTGCAGATAGCCAAACATTTGTACTCAGCTAACTCCGGCAGCCTCATAGAGTTGAAACGCATTGAATGGAAAACATAGCTCTGAGTTTTTGTGATTGGTGGGGTGTCCAGTGGTCAGATCCCCACTGATTATGTTTAATTAATTTTTATTACAATTTTAATAAGAAAATACAGACAAACAAACATTTCATTGCGCAGGACCAAATATAAAAGATGCACACAAAAATAAACACAACACCATGCTGTCATTCAAATAAATGGTTGACCATGTAAAGATGGATGAGACAGGTCTGTAAGGTGAAAACTATTGCTTTGACCTCCACGTGTCCTATAAGGCATATGTAAAGTTTAACGCGGCAGCTAATGTAAACATCATAAAATGAGCTACTAGTATCAATTAATACAATAAACATGAAAAAATAATACAGTGTATTAAATATGTCACATGATAACATATTTATCATCCCAATAACAGCTTCAATGAAATACATTACTGATTGCAGAAATAAAAGCAGATTATTTCTCGCACAATCCTTTTCAAAAGGAAGGCCTCACACAGCTACATACGTAAAAAAAAAAGTTAAAAATCTTATAAACCTACTGTACGTCCAATTAAAAAAACTATTAAATCTGCAATTAGTGCGATCCAAATTTCAGGGAAAATTCGATTTGCCGCGAAGATGAATTTCCTAGTGCTTCGTGGTAGAAAATCGATTTCCCCTAACTGGCGGTAAAAAATGTTTAAAAAAAAAAATCATACTTTATTTATTTTATTTTAAGCTGTTATTACTGTCAGATGCCGCGATCCGCTATGAACGCTGCATCTGAGGGGTGCAATTGGCTCTCCCTGAGGGGTGCAATTGGCTCTATGGGAATCAAAACGGATACGTCTGGGTCCCATTAAGCAAACGTAAAACAAAGTCCTGTCGACAGGACTTTGTTTTCAGTCTTGCATAATGGGACCCAGACGGATCCTTTATGCTTTCCCATAGACTTCTATTAGTACAGAAAGCAAACTTTTAAAGGCTTCCGTTTTGAATTATGTCTGGGCATTCCGTTATTTTCCGTTGTAACCATGTTATAACGGAAAGCCATAACGGAATCCCCAACACTAGTGTGAACCCACCCTCACTTGAATAAACGTTTCTCCAAACAGTTTCAGGCTTTGTCTTGGTTCCAGCAGGCTTTAGCATTAAACTGGCAGGCAAACTCAATTTTGCTACATATTTCTCTTTGACTCTGCTGTACTTACAGGCTGTCTGTATAACTCAGTTTCTTCTGTATTCTGCACTTCTTCTCTGTAGTCTGACTCTAGGTTATGCCAGGGAACTTTTCTCCTGGCTCCTGAAGCTTCAAGTTTTAGCCTCCATGGCCAGCTGAGCTTAGGGTGCTCTGGCTGACGTGGGCACGTCCAGCAGAGACGTGCCCATGCACATCCTTCACCTGTCTAGGGAAGACCTAAACTCAAACTAACTGTCCTGGTCCCCACCCTTCCTGCAGGAAGTAGGGCTAGCCCACTACTCCCCAGAGGGCGGTTAGAATGGAATGAAGAGTTCAATTCTAAGTACAGCTCTGCCATATTTGCTGCCACCTGCTGGTGAACCAGGCATATTATATGAACATAACAGTTGCAAACAGATTAGGAATGCACAGTGTATAGGATCTGGACAACAATACATAAGATTACATTTTGTTAGCCCATTAGAGATAATAGCAAGGTGCAAAAGTGGTAACACCACTCTAGGGTGTTACATACCCCCTTACTTAAAACCAAACTGCCCTCGGCTTGTGTTTAGGGTGTGCTCTAAGGGTACCCAAGGGGAAATTTGCTGCATGAGACCAGTTACTATTGTGAAATACTTAGACTGATATAACAACAGCTACCACTAGGTTTCTGTCCGTATGAGTAGGTTGTCCATTCACAGTTGTCCCTCTCGGTAATAACCATAGAACCAAAAAGACTGCACAAAGTGCTCAAATACTCCCGTTTTCGGTAGATACCGGACCCTAGTACCACCGGAAGCGTAGGGGTGTAATGTGCTGTAATCCCTCCACGATGCTATGAGACACCTGCAAATAGAAGGGTGGCTTCATCCTGTAATCCCTTCCCAGCACCAAGGTCTAAATAAGTCACCTTGATGACTAAACAGGTAGCTAAACATATTTCCTTAAGGATGCGCACAAGGCCTTAGGACATCTAGTAGTAGTAGGAGGAACCAGCCTACCTTCCATAGCTCTCATGAGGGCTAATCCCCTTTTAACTCACACTTTTAGCAGTGGGGTTACCCTTGCCGGTGTTAGATCTGCTTGTGACTTACCACTTGGTCCCCCTTGTGTAGCAACAATACAATTAGTGATGAGCGGCAGGGGTCATATTCGAATTCGCAATATTTCGCGAATATTTTGTAGAATATTCGTTATATTCTACGATTTTTTTACTCGAAAAATTGGCAAGGTAATGATCGTGTAATATGCAAATTTTTGTAATGTGAAATTTTATTGTGAATTTTTCAACTTTTAGACAAAGAATATTATAGCACTATATAAGCTAAATTGCTCTATATTCGTTTTTTTACGAATATTTGCTATATTGCTATAACTTCGTTTTTTCGAATATTCGTAATATTCTAAAACAAGAATATATAGCAATATAGCGAATATTCGGAAAAAAAGAATATAGAGCAATTTAGCTAATATAGTGCTATAATCTTTGTCTAATAGTTGTAATTTTTTTCTCATCTTAAGTTCAGATTGGAAAAAAATTACAACTATAAAAAAAAGATTATAGCACTATATTAGCTAAATTGCTCTATATTCGTTTTTTTCGAATATTCGCTATATTGCCATAACTTAGTTTTTTTGAATATTCGGAATATTCTAAAACAAGAATATATAGCAATATAGTGAATATTAAAAAAAACGAATATAGAACAATTTAGCTAATACAGTGGGATGCGAAAGTTTGGGCAACCTTGTTAATCGTCATGATTTTCCTGTATAAATCGTTGGTTGTTACGATAAAAAATGTCAGTTAAATATATCATATAGGAGACACACACAGTGATATTTGAGAAGTGAAATGAAGTTTATTGGATTTACAGAAAGTGTGCTATAATTGTTTAAACAAAATTAGGCAGGTGCATAAATTTGGGCACTGTTGTCATTTTATTCATTCCAAAACCTTTAGAACTAATTATTAGAACTCAAATTGGCTTGGTAAGCTCAGTGACCCCTGACCTACATACACAGGTGAATCCAATTATGAGAAAGAGTATTTAAGGGGGTCAATTGTAAGTTTCCCTCCTCTTTTAATTTTCTCAAATGTCTAGCAACATGGGGGTCTCAAAACAACTCTCAAATAACCTGAAGACAAAGATTGTTCACCATCATGGTTTAGGGGAAGGATACAGGAAGCTGTCTCAGAGATTTCAGCTGTCTGTTTCCACAGTTAGGAACATATTGAGGAAATGGAAGACCACAGGCTCAGTTCAAGTTAAGGCTCGAAGTGGCAGACCAAGAAACATCTCGGATAGACAGAAGCGACGAATGGTGAGAACAGTCAGAGTCAACCCACAGACCAGCACCAAAAACATACAACATCATCTTGCTGCAGATGGAGTCACTGTGCATCGTTCAACCATTCAAAGCACTTTACACAAGGAGATGCTGTATGCGAGAGTGATGCAGAGGAAGCCTTTTCTCCGCCCACAGCACAAAAAGTGCTGCTTGAGGTGGGCTAAAGCACATTTGGACAAGCCAGCTTCATTTTGGAATAAGGTGCTGTGGACTGATGAAACTAAAATTGAGTTATTTGGCCATAACAAGGGGCGTTATGCATAGAGGAAAAAGAACACAGCATTCCAAGAAAAACACCTGCTACCTACAGTAAAATATGGTGGTGGTTCCTCATGCTGTGGGGCTGTGTGGCTAGTTCAGGGACTGGGAATCTTGTCAAAGTTGAGGGACGCATGGATTCCACTCAGTATCAGCAGATTCTGGAGACCAATGTCCAGGAATCAGTGACAAAGCTGAAGCTGCATCGGGGCTGGATCTTTCAACAAGACAACGACCCTAAACACTGCTCAAAATCCACTAAAGGCATTTATGCAGAGGAACAAGTACAACGTTCTGGAATGGCCATCTCAGTCCCCAGACCTGAATATAATTGAAAATCTGTGGTGTGACTTAAAGAGAGCTGTCCATGCTTGGAAGCCATCAAACCTGAATGAACTAAAGATGTTTTGTAAAGAGGAATGGTCCAAAATACCTTCAACCAGAATCCAGACTCTCATTGGAACCTACAGGAAGCGTTTAGATGCTGTAATTTCTGCAAAAGGAAGATCTACAAAATATTGATTTCATTTCTTTTTTGTGGTGCCCAAATTTATGCAACTGCCTCATTTTGTTTAAAGGGCTTCTGTCAGCCCACTAAACCCTTTTTTTTCCCCCCGTTAATATTAATCCCTACACTGCAAGCTCCCTGTACATATGCTAAATATTAATTTTCGTTCAGTAGATATTGTTAAAAATCAAGTTTTATCATATGTAAATTACCTTGCTACCAGCAAGTAGGGCGGCTACTTGCTGGTAGCAGCCGCATCCTCCTCTCATCATGACGCCCCCTCCGCCGTTTGATTGACAGGGCCAGGGAACGGGTTCGTTCTCTGCTGGCCCTGTTCGAATTCAAAATATCGCGCCTGCGCCGTACCTTTCTTTAATCGGTGCAGGCGCACTGAGAGGCGGCCTCTCTCCCGGCCGCTCCATCCTCAATGCGCCTGCGCCGGGTGTGGATGTGACGTCATCGGCGCAGGCGCACTGAGAGGCGGCCTCTCTCCCGGCCGCTCCATCCTCAATGCGCCTGCGCCGATGACGTCACATCCACACCCGGCGCAGGCGCATTGAGGATGGAGCGGCCGGGAGAGAGGCCGCCTCTCAGTGCGCCTGCACCGATTAAAGAAAGGTACGGCGCAGGCGCGATATTTTGAATTCAAACAGGGCCAGCAGAGAACGAACCCGTTCCCTGGCCCTGTCAATCAAACGGCGGAGGGGGCGTCATGATGAGAGGAGGATGCGGCTGCTACCAGCAAGTAGCCGCCCTAATTGCTGGTAGCAAGGTAATTTACATATGATAAAACTTGATTTTTAACAATATCTACTGAACGAAAATTAATATTTAGCATATGTACAGGGAGCTTGCAGTGTAGGGATTAATATTAATGGGAAAAAAAAAAGGGGTTTAGTGGGCTGACAGAAGCCCTTTAAACAATTATAGCACACTTTCTGTAAATCCAATAAACTTAATTTCACTTCTCAAATATCACTGTGTGTGTCTCTTATATGATATATTTAACTGACATTTTTTATCGTAACAACCTACGATTTATACAGGAAAATCATGACGATTAACAAGGTTGCCCAAACTTTCGCATCCCACTGTATAGTGCTATAATCTTTTTTTTTAATAGTTGTAATTTTTTTTCAATCTGAACTTCAGATGAGAAAAAAATTACAACTATTAGACAAAGAAGACAAAGAAGATTATAGCACTATATTAGCTAAATTGCTCTATATTAGTTTTTTTTCGAATATTCGCTATATTGCTATATATTCTTGTTTTAGAATATTACGAATATTCGAAAAATCAAAGCTATAGCAATATAGCAAATATTAGGAAAAGAAAAACGATTATAGAGCAATTTAGCTAATATAGTGCTATAATCTTCTTTGTCTAATAGTTGTAAGTTTAAAAATTTGCATTACGAAAAGTCGCAAACAACACTACTCCTAAAGTCAAGTATATTGCAGCCTTCTTATTGGCCCACAAGCTAGAAGCAGGGAGGGATCATGTGTACTGATTTAAAAAATAAAAAATTTAATAAAAAAATAAAAAATAAAATAAATTGAATATTCGAAATTAAATTATATATATCACTATATTCGAAATATTCGTGCATTTTCAAAGTACCTATATTCGCGATAAAAATTCAAAATTCGAATATTCGTGATCAACACTAAATACAATACAATGCCTAGGCTTTGTAAGTTAACACAAGGTGACATAAGACCATTAGTATTAACGTCCTCAGAGGCAGTCCATATGAGCATTGAAGTAAGGACGCTATCTAGCTAACAGTAGAATCACATTTTTGTACCCGTGATAGAGTCCAGACAATGGGCTAAAGTACTTGAACCTGTAAAAACTAGTGCAAAATTGCAAATACAGAAAACAAATAATTTTCACATTATAGACCGCAAAGAGCTCAGGTATACGTTTGAGTCTTATCTTTAAGTGCTTAAGTTGTAAAGTGCACCAAACTTGAACAAATAGTGCAGAAGTCATTTGTAACTTACGTCAGAGGTCACACCATCTTATCTTCCTCTTGGCTACTGCAAACTGGTAAGGGAGGAGAAGTCTTAGGGTTGGTGATTTCACTTCCTGCAATTGCACTGGGCAGTTCCTGGTGGGCAGGACTGTCGCTTCCCTCACTTTGGCGGGGCGGTTACCAGTTTTCCCGCTCCTTTGGTACAAGAAGAACATATGCCATCACTGGCAAAGATGGTGAATTTAACCCCTTGGTTGCCGGCGTGCACAATCCGGCGCCTGTGAATAAATGTAGTAAAGTCATTTTTAGGGGGTTCTCTGACAATTCTGTAGACCTGTAGCTTAGAGGCATGCAAGTAAATCCTGTTCTTGATGCCAAAATTTGCTGCATCCCAGGGGCCTCTATATAACTCGTCCCAGGTGTAGGAATTCCGAGTGCTATAGTGTGGCCTAAAACGTCTCTTTATGTGTGTCACGATGCTCCTACATGGATACGGCTGGACCCCAGGCTTTGGCTCCGAAGCAATAAATAGGGGGAATAATTGAGGGATTTGAAGAAATAACTTGAGTCTTGAGACGAACATCAGTGGCAGCTTTACTTGAATAAGCATTTCTCCAAACAGTTTCAGGCTTTGTCTTGGTTCCAGCAGGCTTTAGATTTAAATTGGCAGGCCAACTCAACTCTGCTATATCTTTGACTCTACTGTACTGACAAGCTGGCTGTATAACCCAACTTCTTCTGTATGCTGCACTTCTACTCTGCAGACTAACTCTAGGTTATGCCAGGGAACTTTCCTCCTGGCTCCTGAGGCTTCAAGTTTTAGCCTCCATGGCCAGCAGAGCTTAGGGTGCTCTGGCTGGTGTGGGCACGTCCAGCAGAGATGTGCCCCTACACCCTTTTCCTGTCTAGGGAAGACCTAAACTCAAAATAACTGGTCCTGTTCCCCACCCTTTCTGCCCACTTCTCCCCAGGGGGGTTAGAGTGGAATGGAGAGTTCCATTCTATATAAGTACAGCTCTGCCATATTTGCTGCCACCTGCTGGTGAAATAGGCATATTATATGAACATAACAGTTGCAAACAGATTAGAAATGCACAGTGTATAGGACCTGGACAATAATACATAAGATGACATTTTGTTAGCCGATTAGAGATAGTAGCAGGGTGCAGGAGTGGTAACACCACTGTGGCGTGTTACAAATGCCTGGCAGTGTGTATACTCAGACACTTCCCAGGGTCATGTGATCCTCCTTCATCTTTTCTGTCTACCAATCTGAAATATTAGTGACATCTTTTGAGAATTTCACCCGAATTGAATCACCAAAAATTCATATTAGTTTTAAGCTGAATTATGGAAAATTCTGGTCAAATTTTATTTGAACCTAATCAATTCACTCATCTGTAGCTGACCGCATCTTTCAATTGGAACTGGTGGAAGAACAAGGTTCAGATTGAAAGTTAAAGGGGTATTTCCATCACAATGATCACTGTTAAATCTGTTAATGATTTGACAGTGATCATTTTTGTAAATACATTTTATTACCCAATTCCTACCCTTTTTGAGAAAATAAGTCACCTCTTACCTGATTGTTGTCTTTCATCTCCCCTGGTTACGGCCACATCTCGCCTGTCGAATCCGGCCGGGCCATGCTTGCGCAGAAGGCTGAAGATTTTATCCCGGCCAAGCCACGTAATGTCCTGAACGCGGACGCCGCCGCGCATATGCCATGATGACTTCTTCCTGGCCAGTATAGTACAGAGCCACGAACGCGCACGCTAGTAATAAGTCACCATGGCGCATGCGCGGCGGCGTGCGCGTTCAGGAAATTGCGCGGCCTGGCCGGGAGAAAAACTTCAGTCTTCTGCGCAAGTGCGGCCCGGCCGGGAGAAGACGTCAATCAAGCCCAGCCGAATCCAGGAAGTGAACGTCGCGCTGGACGCAGGTAAGTATGAAAACTGATTATGGGAATACCTCTTTAAAGGTTAAATTTGAAAGCTTACAACAGGGTGGCCCACAAAAACATAGCCCGCCTTCAATATCTCCAAATCAAACTGCCTAATAGTAAATCTGTCTTAGTTGTCCATAGTAGAGTCTCATTTGGAAATGGCATCAAACTGGCTCTGTTGTAAACATGAAGAAACCAAGGCCTCCTTCGATCAGGATGGTTGAAGTTGTGCATGAAATTCAGCAGTGGATTTCAAGTAGCCCCCAAAAATCTATTCGAAGACTTGTTCAGCAAGTTGGTGTTAGAGAGTGCTGAAATCTCTGAACCTGAAACCGCACTGAATAACATGTTTGCAGGAACTGAAAGAGTCTGACAAAGCTAAATGCATAAATTACTGGCCTTGTGATTACTGACAGACATTTGGACCCATTGCCGTACTTCATGACAGACGAAACTTGGTTTCATTTACCAGGTCACTTAAATTCCCAGAATACGAGGTACTGGTCCATTTGACTCATGAAACACCACTTCACGACCAGAAAAACTGTGGCCAAGAGCCACAGTGTCTTGAACAAGAATAGTGGGCCCAATTTTCTTCAAGTTAACCATGAATACCGCAATTTACCTGGATATCTTTGAATCGTTTTACAGCCAACTAAAACCAGAAGAAAAAAAATGTCCTGCTTCTTCCAACAAGATGGGGCAACATGTCACACCTCATGGAACTCACTGGCACGGGTTCATGAACTGCTTATGGAGTAGTGAACTGTGAGCAAGGAGTTATGGCCACCACGTTCCCCAGACTTGTCCACATGCGATTTTTATCTATGGGGAAATGTAAAACAGAAAGTGTCCACTAACAATACACATCCCCTGGATGAAATCAAGGAGAACATCACAAACACTATCCGCAGCATCACAAGCAGTATCAGCCAACATGCCCAAAGATACATAGACATGAACGGGGATCACTTTCAGCATTTTTTGTGACTTGTGGGTAATTAAAAAAACAATTGCTATACTATCGCGACCATGCTCTAAAAATAAGCTACTGAAATTGTCTATGTTATTATTTTTCAGTGTTTCTAACAGTGTAGACAGTGAATTTCTATGCCAGTAGCAAAATCAAAAAGAGCTTGCAGCTTAAAAGATTGAACTGATTTCTAGGATCTTGTATTTTCTTCCTCCCATTATCACATCTCTTCTCTAACAAGCTGCAACGTGTGCTCCTGGCAGTGGGACCAAACCAATGAGTGTATGCCTCCCAGACAGGTTTATTATCTGTGCATCACGTACAGATCTCACTTTTGCATTATGCTAAAAAGTGTTGCCAGTCAGTTGGGAACTGTATCCATTACTGTTATGGTTATATACTTACAGAGTAGACGAGGTTGAAAAATGACATGTCCATCAAGTTCATCATGTGGCATAATTTACCCTCTCTGTTCTTTTAAAAAAACAACATCGGAACAGGTAGCTACTCGATATCCTCAAAACATTCATTATTACACTGCTGCCGAGAGGAAGATGTTATAGCACCTTCTTCAAGTCCAGGTGAAATCCATCAGTACATTGTTTTATCTTATTGTTCACTTAGCTTTTGTTATCTTGCCTATTATGGTTTTGAATTTAAGGCTACGTCACATATGTGGCACAAACTCTGGTAGTGTATTCTGGCAGAGGAACAGACTACTGTAGTTTACCCCATCCAGGATAGCCTGATATTGCTGTGCACTGCTGGGTCTCCATTGACTATAATGGGATCTGACGAAGACCTGGCTGCTTTTCGGCATGAATGCAATCTTTTGTTTAAATACCACTGCATGCAGCAGTATATGTCAGACCGAAAGCTGGAAATTATTCTGGAAAGCAGCCGGATCCACATCGATCCCATTATAGTCAATGGGGATCTGGCGGTGCACGGCAGTATCTGGCTATGCTGGAAACAGTAAACAGAAACGGGAATCTGGTCTTCTGCCACTGCAAACTACTAGAGTTTGTGCCTCATATGTGAATGTAACCTAAGGCCTCTTTCACACAGACGAGTTTTCCGCATGGGTGCAATGCGTGAGGTGAACGCATCACACCCGCACTGAATCTGGACCCATTCATTTCTATGGGGCTGTGCACATGAGCGGTGATTTTCACGCATCACTTGTGCGTAGCGGGAAAATCGCAGCATGCTCTATATATTTCGTTTTTCACGCAACACAGGCCCTATAGAAGTGAATGGGGCTGCATGAAAGTCGCAAGCATCCGCAAGCAAGTGCGGATGTGGTGCGATTTTCACGCATAGTTGCTAGGAGATAATCAGGATGGGCACCCGATCAATATTATTTTCCCTTATAACATGGTTATAAGGGAAAATAATAGCATTCTTAATACAGAATGCTTAGTAGAATAGGGATGGAGGGGTTAAAAAAAATTGAAAATAATTTATCTCACCTCATCCACTTGTTCGCGCAGCACTGCTTCTCTTCTTTGATGACGGGGGAGGAAAGAACCTTTGGTGACACCATGTGATGAGTGCAGTGACATCACCAAAGGCCCTTTTCCTCTTAGGTCATCAAAGAAGAAGACAGAAGACGAGCCGGGCAGCGCGAACAAGTGGATGAGGTGAGTTAATTTTTTATTTTATTTTTTGTAACCCCTCCAGCCCTATTTTACTAAGCATTCTGTATTAAGAATGCTATTATTTACCCTTACAACCATGTTATAAGGGAAAATAATAAAATCTACACAGCACCTAACCCAAACCCGAACTTCTGCGAAGAAGTCTGGGTACCAAACATGCCCTATTTTTCTCATGCAAAATGCATTAAAACGCTTTGCACTCATGGGGAAAAATCGTGCATTTTCCCGCAACGCACCTGCATCTTTTCCCGCACGTCACCCGCAATGCCCGTGTGAAATAGGCCTAACACCCAGGAAATTTCAGGAGCTGCATACTCAGCCAATCACTGAATGTAGCGGTGACTATTAATTGGCTAAGCAGGCATCTCCATGTATTTCCTGCATGTTCAGCTGAAACTAGGAGGTGTAGACCAGGGCGGATCTGGTAAGCGCTGAAACAGCAGTGGCAGAGGACCTGTGAGGTTGAATTAGGCCTCTTTCACATGGGCGTCATGTTTTTTGCCCGGATAAGAGCCGGGTGCGTTGCGGGAAAATGCGCAATTTTTCCGCGCGAGTGCAAAACATTGTCATGCGTTTTGCACTCGCGTGAGAAAAATCGCGCATGTTTGGTACCCAAACCCGAACTTCTTCACAGAAGTTCGGGCTTGGGATTGATGTTCTGAAGATTGTATTATTTTCCCTTATAACATGGTTATAAGGGAAAAGAATAGCATTCTGACTACAGAATGCATAGTATAATAGTGCTGGAAGGGTTAAAAAAAATAAAAAAGTTAACTCACCTTATCCTCTTGTTCGCGTAGTTCGTTTCCGGTCTGTTCTTTGCTAGCTGTGGGCTTGGGCTAAAGGACCTTTGATGACGTCAGATCACATGCTCCAATCACATGGTCCATCACCGTGGTGATGGAGCATGTGATCTGACGTCATCAAAGGTCCTTTAGCCCAAGCCCACAGCTAGCAAAGAACAGACCGGGAACGAACTACGCGAACAAGAGGATAAGGTGAGTTAACTTTTTTATTTTTTTAACCCTTCCAGCACTATTATACTATGCATTCTGTAGTCAGAATGCTATTATTTTCCCTTATAACCATGTTATAAGGGAAAATAATACAGTGAATAGACTGTCACCTAGAACCCATGCGTGAAAATCGCACCGCATCCGCACTTGCTTGCGGATGCTTGCGATTTTCACGCAACCCCATTCACTTCTATGGGGCCTGCGTTGCGTGGATTATCGCACCGCAACGCACAAAGAGGAGCATGCTGCGATTTTCACGCAACGCATAAGTGATGCGTGAAAATCACCGCTCATGTGAACAGCCCCATAGAAATGAATGGGTCAGGATTCAGTGCGGGTGCAATGCGTTCAACTCACGCATCGCACCCGCGCGGAATACTCGCTCGTGTGAAAGGGGCCTAAGTCATTCCCCGTTATCTCATGGGACAACCCCTTTAAATATTGTACTTTGGTTCATGTTTACATTGGGGTATGCATAGTGGACATCTAAATCATGTGCTGGAGGTGACCCATTTTACACAAAAGTAGTCATTAAAAATGGCCAGGACTGAAGAGCTCGGAGGACAACTACCTGCACATTTTTCATATCTTGTTTAAGTACAGCTACTGGATAGATATAGCTCTGAGCAGAGTCCCAGCAGAAATAAGTGCAAAGATGCACAGGCGATACTAATTGTAGACAGCATGCCTGCCTTGCAAGTGTCAGATGCCTTGATAGGAGTGACATGCAGCTAAATGGAACAGGGGGAGCGTTGTGCGCGGCCTGTTAGTCCATTAGTTTGCTCCGGCAGCTTGTTTTACTAAGGAGCCCTCTAATGGGTTCTCGGCAATAATTACTATCTCTCTTTCACGTGCTATTCAACATGACAGGCACTTGCTGAAGTCGTAGCTAATATATTTGCACTCTAACAGCTCTAGGGTCCAGACTTTTTTTTTCCATTTCTTAAGGAGGTATGGCTGAGAAACCAGAGCAATCCATTTTTTGTCTTTTCTCATACGCTCCACCTTGCTGTCCTGCAATGCACAATGCACTAAAGGACTGCTAATACTGTTCTGCTGTTGGAGGAAAAGCATGGTACATCCCAATTTCTTTCAGATATTTAACAGATTCTGTGCTCAGGTTTTAGCCTTACTCATTCCAGAAATATGTTTACACATGGCAGGGGTTAATTATACAGGGAAAATGATGAAAAATAATAAGAGAAGGATGAAAAACTAGAAGGAAAAGAATATCACATAGGCAGAGGTATAGGTTTCCTGCACCCGGGGCAAGGATTCAGTATGGCGCCATGTCAACTCCTCTTCCTTCCCTCTGCACTTACCTCCCAACTTTAGTAAATTAGAAAGAGGGATAATATCACATAGCATGCTGGGGCAAATGTTTTTATACTAATTCACACCTCTAACTCTGCCCAATGCATAACTATACTCAACCAATCCCACCCAGTCCCCCTAGGGTTATGGGTGAATAGCTTAAAACATAACTTTTAATAATATAGTTATAAATATTTTTACTTCTGTTTTGGGCGTAAAATAATTGCAAGCTCCCTTTTTAAAAAACTATTCAGTGGCAAGTGTGTGATGGGGGCCGAGACTCCAGCTCGGACACATTGTCTGAAAACAGGCATTAGAGGGGAGTAAAAACTACTCCAGTCAAGGGCAGAAGTAGTTTTTACTCCAGGCGTGCGGACTGCCGGAGGTGCGCCTAATTTAGGCCTCTTTCACACGAATGACGTGAACGCATAGCACCTGCAATGAATCTTGACCCAATCATTTCAATGGGTCTGTGTACACGCATCAGTTCTGCATTGCGTGAAAAATGCAACGTGTTCTATATTCTGCGTTTTTCACACAGCCCTGGCCTCTTAGAAGTGAATGGGGCTTCAGTGGAAAACGGATTGCATCCAGAAGCAAGTCCGGGTGCAATGCATTTTTAACTGATGGTTGCTAAGAGATCTTGTTTGTAAACCTTGAGTTTTTTATCACGCACTTGAAAAACGCATCAAAACGCATTGCACCAGTGCGGAAAAAACTAAACAAATGAACGCAATCGTAGACAAAACTGACTGAACTTGCTTGCAAAATGGTACGAGTTCCACTGAACGCACCTTGAACGCATCTGGAGCCAATCCGTATCGTTCGTGCGAAAGAGGCCTTATTATGAGGCCTACACCTCGTCATAAATTAGGCTAAACCTCCAGCAGTGCAGAGGAACAAAGATCAGCATAAAAAGCTGGTCTTTGTAAATGCCCCCAATATGTAAACCTGATAAATATCTATCTATAGGGTACACAGCAGTACCAATACACCTTGCGATAAATTAAAGAACCAACTGGTCCTACCACATCCAGGGTTTGACTAGCATGTCATCGTGATGTCTGCTAGAAGCGGAACAAGGTCACTGTGGTGATACAGCAAAAAGAATAATCACATCAACAGGGAATGGTAACTATCCCTGTGAAATCCCCAGTAGGTGGCGCCTTGATGGCCCTGTAAGACCGAGCCATCCCAATGGTATAAAAGGGTAATCTAGGGCAATGCTTTCTCCTTAGTGCTACCACAAAATACTTACAGTCGCAAGAAAAAGTATGTGAACCCTTTGGAATGATATGGATTTCTGCAAAAATTGGTCATAAAATGTGATCTGATCTTCATCTAAGTCACAACAATAGACAATCACAGTCTGCTTAAACTAATAACACACAAAGAATTAAATGTTACCATACTTTTATTGAACACACCATGTAAAGATTCACAGTGCAGGTGGAAAAAGTATGTGAACCCCTAGACTAATGACATCTCCAAGAGCTAATTGGAGTGAGGTGTCAGCCAACTGGAGTCCAATCAATGAGATGAGATTGGAGGTGTTGGTTACAGCTGCCCTGCCCTATAAAAAACACACACGAGTTCTGGGTTTGCTTTTCAAAAGAAGCATTGCCTGATGTGAATGATGCCTCACACAAAAGAGCTCTCAGAAGACCTACGATTAAGAATTGTTGACTTGCATAAAGCTGGAAAGGGTTATAAAAGTATCTCCAAAAGCCTTGCTGTTCCTCAGTCCACGGTAAGACAAATTGTCTATAAACGGAGAAAGTTCAGCACTGCTGCTACTCTCCCTAGGAGTGGCCGTTCTGTAAATTTGACTGCAAGAGCACAGCGCAGACTGCTCAATGAGGGGAAGAAGAATCCTAGAGTGTCAGCTAAAAACTTACAAAAGTCTCTGGCATATGCTAACATCCCTGTTAGCGAATCTGCGATACGTAAAACACTAAACAAGAATGGATTTCATGGGAGGATACCACAGAGGAAGCCACTGCTGTCCCAAAAAAACATTGCTGCACGTTTACAGTTTGCACAAGAGCACCTGGATGTTCCACAGTAGTACTGGCAAAATATTCTGTGGACAGATGAAACCAAAGTTGAGTTGTTTGGAAGAAACACACAACACTATGTGTGGAGAAAAAGAGGCACAGCACACCAACATCAAAACCTCATCCCAACTGTGAAGTATGGTGGTGGGGGCATCATGGTTTGGGTCTGCTTTGCTGCGTCAGGGCCTGGACGGATTGCTATAATCGAAGGAAAAATGAATTCCCAAGTTTATCAAGACATTTTGCAGGATAACTTATGGCCATCTATCCACCAGCTGAAGGTCAACAGAAGATGGGTGTTGCAACAGGACATTGACCCAAAGCATAGAAGTATATCAACAACAGAATGGCTTAAACAGAAGAAAATACGCCTTCAGGAGTGGCCCAGTCAGAGTCCTGACCTCAACCCGATTGAGATGCTGTGGCATGACCTCAAGAAAGCGATTCACACCAGACATCCCAAGAATATTGCTGAACTGAAACAGTTCTGTAAAAAGGAATAGTCAAGAATTACTCTTGACCGTTGTGCATGTCTGATCTGCAACTACAGGAAATGTTTGGTTGAAGTTATTGCTGCCAAAGGAGGTTCGACCAGTTATTAAATCCAAGGGTTCACATACTTTTTCCACCTGCACTGTGAATGTTTACATGGTGTGTTCAATAAAAACATGGTAACATTTAATTCTTTGTGTGTTATTAGTTTAAGCAGACTGTGATTGTCTATTGTTGTCACTTAGATGAAGATCAGATCACATTTTATGACCAATTTGTGCAGAAATCCATATCATTCCAAAGGGTTCACATACTTTTTCTTGCAACTGTATGCCCCTTCAAAGTACTAATGCCCACATTGTGCCCCTCACAGTAGTTATGTCCACATTGTGCCCCATCACAGTAGTTATGCCCACATTGTGTCCCATCACAGTAGTTATGCCCACATTGTGTCCCATCACAGTAGTTATGCCCACATTGTGTCCCATCACAGTAGTTATGCCCACATTGTGTCCCATCACAGTAGTTATGCCCACATTGTGTCCCATCATAGTAGTTATGCCTACATTGTGTCCCATCACAGTAGTTATGCCCACATTGTGTCCCATCACAGTAGTTATGCCCACATTGTGTGCCATCACAGTAGTTATGCCCACATTGTGTCCCATCGCAGTAGTTATGCCCACATTGTGTCCCATCACAGTAGTTATGCCTACATTGTGTCTCATCACAGTAGTTATGCCCACATTGTGTCCCATCACAGTAGTTATGCCCACATTGTGTCCCATCACAGTAGTTATGCCCACATTGTGTCCCATCACAGTAGTTATGCCAACATTGTGTCCCATCACAGTAATTGTGCCCACATTGTGCCCCATCACAGTAGTTATGCCCACATTGTGCCCCTTTATAGTATTAATGGCCACATTCTTTTTTAATAAAGTAAAAAACACTGAATACTGACCTGTTTCACCGCGCACATCCAGCAGTCCCCTGGCAGCAGCACAATGCGGTCACACACATATTTAGTTTAACTTGTCATTTAATCATTAAACCTCTGCTCTTTCTATGTATAGGCGTCCAGTGAGTGGTCCATTCTGTGAGTGGCATCTATCTCTGTATACTCAGTCATGTAATGAAGACTGTCAATCAGAGAATGGACTGCTTACTAGTGTTGGGCGCGAATATTCAAATTGAGATGCTGTGGCATGACCTCAAGAAAGCGATTCACACCAGACATCCCAAGAATATTGCTGAACTGAAACAGTTCTGTAAAAAGGAATAGTCAAGAATTACTCTTGACCGTTGTGCATGTCTGATCTGCAACTACAGGAAATGTTTGGTTGAAGTTATTGCTGCCAAAGGAGGTTCGACCAGTTATTAAATCCAAGGGTTCACATACTTTTTCCACCTGCACTGTGAATGTTTACATGGTGTGTTCAATAAAAACATGGTAACATTTAATTCTTTGTGTGTTATTAGTTTAAGCAGACTGTGAATGTCTATTGTTGTGACTTAGATGAAGATCAGATCACATTTTATGACCAATTTGTGCAGAAATCCATATCATTCCAAAGGGTTCACATACTTTTTCTTGCAACTGTATGCCCCTTCAAAGTACTAATGCCCACATTGTGCCCCTCACAGTAGTTATGTCCACATTGTGCCCCATCACAGTAGTTATGCCCACATTGTGTCCCATCACAGTAGTTATGCCCACATTGTGTCCCATCACAGTAGTTATGCCCACATTGTGTCCCATCACAGTAGTTATGCCCACATTGTGTCCCATCACAGTAGTTATGCCCACATTGTGTCCCATCACAGTAGTTATGCCTACATTGTGTCCCATCACAGTAGTTATGCCCACATTGTGTCCCATCACAGTAGTTATGCCCACATTGTGTCCCATCACAGTAGTTATGCCCACATTGTGTCCCATCACAGTAGTTATGCCCACATTGTGTCCCATCACAGTAGTTATGCCTACATTGTGTCCCATCACAGTAGTTATGCCCACATTGTGTCCCATCACAGTAGTTATGCCCACATTGTGTCCCATCACAGTAGTTATGCCAACATTGTGTCCCATCACAGTAATTGTGCCCACATTGTGCCCCATCACAGTAGTTATGCCCACATTGTGCCCCTTTATAGTATTAATGGCCACATTCTTTTTTAATAAAGTAAAAAAAAAAACACTGAATACTGACCTGTTTCACCGCGCACATCCAGCAGTCCCCTGGCAGCAGCACAATGCGGTCACACACATATTTAGTTTAACTTGTCATTTAATCATTAAACCTCTGCTCTTTCTATGTATAGGCGTCCAGTGAGTGGTCCATTCTGTGAGTGGCATCTATCTCTGTATACTCAGTCATGTAATGAAGACTGTCAATCAGAGAATGGACTGCTTACTAGTGTTGGGCGCGAATATTCAAATTGCGAATTTTAATTGCGAATATTATCACTTTGAGAATTTGCAAAGATTTCGAATATAGTGCTATATATTCGTATTCACAAATATTCTAGATTTTTTTTTTTCATCAGTAACCTCCCTTCTTGCTTGTGGGCCAATGAGAAGGCTGCAATGTCATTGTCTGAACTTAGCAACATCTCTAGCAGCCAATAGGAAAGTTGCCTACCCCTTACTATATAAGAACCTCCCCAGCAGCCATTTTCTGTAGTTTTATGCAGTTCTGAGAGAGACAGCAGTGACATTGTTGTGCTCTGTGCTTTACTGTTTAATTACATTAGATAGTTAGTTAGTTAGCTTATATATATAATACAGATAGTTAGTGGGAGATAATCAGTGTAGGGTAGATAGTGATATAGTGTAGCTGATAGGCTCTGCTGTCCATACATACAGTACAGACCAAAAGTTTGGACACACCTTCTCATTCAAAGAGTTTTCTTTATTTTCATGACTATGAAAATTGTAGATTCACACTTGAAGGCATCAAAACTATGAATTAACACATGTGGAATTATATACATAACAAAAAAGTGTGAAACAACTGAAAATATGTCATATTCTAGGTTCTTCAAAGTAGCCACCTTTTTCTTTGATTACTGTTTTGCACACTCTTGGCATTCTCTTGATGAGCTTCAAGAGGTGGTCACCTGAAATGGTTTTCACTTCACAGGTGTGCCCTTTCAGGTTTAATAAGTGGGATTTCTTGCCTTATAAATGGGGTTGGGACCATCAGTTGCGTTGTGGAGAAGTCAGGTGGATACACAGCTGATTAGTCCTACTGAATAGACTGTTAGAATTTGTATTATGGCAAGAAAAAAGCAGCCAAGTAAAGAAAAACTAGTGGCCATCATTACTTTAAGAAATGAAGGTCAGTCAGTCCGAAAAATTGGGAAAACTTTGAAAGTGTCCCCAAGTGCAGTCACAAAAACCATCAAGCGCTACAAAGAAACTGGCTCACATGCGGACCGCCCCAGGAAAGGAAGACCAAGAGTCACCTCTGGTGCGGAGGATAAGTTCATCTGAGTCACCAGCCTCAGAAATCGCAGGTTAACAGCAGCTCAGATTAGAGACCAGGTCAATGCCACACAGAGTTCTAGCACCAGACACATCTCTAGAACAACTGTTAAGAGGAGGCTGTGTGAATCAGGCCTTCATGGTAGAATATCTGCTAGAAAACCACTGCTAAGGACAGGCAACAAGCAGAAGAGACTTGTTTGGGCTAAAGAACACAAGGAATGGACATTAGACCAGTGGAAATCTGTGCTTTGGTCTGATGACGAGTCCAAATTTGAGATCTTTGGTTCCAACCACCGTGTCTTTGTGCGACGCAGAAAAGGTGAACGGATGGACTCTACATGCCTAGTTCCCACCGTGAAGCATGGAGGAGGAGGTGTGATGGTGTGGGGGTGCTTTGCTGGTGACACTGTTGGGGATTTATTCAAAATTGAAGGCATACTGAACCAGCATGGCTACCACAGCATGTTGCAGCGGCATGCTATTCCATCCGGTTTGCGTTTAGTTGGACCATCATTTATTTTTCAACAGGACAATGACCCCAAACACACCTCCAGGCTGTGTAAGGGCTATTTGACCATGAAGGAGAGTGATGGGGTGCTGCGCCAGATGACCTGGCCTCCACATGCACCGGACCTGAACCCAGTCGAGATGGTTTGGGGTGAGCTGGACCACAGAGTGAAGGCAAAAGGGCCAACAAGTGCTAAGCATCTCTGGGAACTCCTTCAAGACTGTTGGAAGACCATTTCAGGTGACTACCTCTTGAAGCTCATCAAGAGAATGCCAAGAGTGTGCAAAGCAGTAATCAAAGCAAAAGGTAGCTACTTTGAAGAACCTAGAATATGACATATTTTCAGTTGTTTCACACTTTTTTTTATGTATATAATTCCACATGTGTTAATTCATAGTTTTGATGCCTTCAGTGTGAATCTGCAATTTTCATAGTCATGAAAATAAAGAAAACTTTTTGAATGAGAAGGTGTGTCCAAACTTTTGGTCTGTACTGTACATGCTACAGACATAGTGCTGTGATGTCACAAGCTCACAACAATACTTAGTGCACCAATCAGTAATATGTAGTCAGACCTGATAAAATGTGAAGTTGCACGTATTGCGCCAAAATATGCGCAACATTAATTGCCGATTTGCGCAATCGCGAATATATTGGAACACTCTATCTGCATATAAAGCTACTGTAATGTTCTGCCGTGCCAACCATTTTCTCCAGTCTCATGAAACTTCTAGCAGCTTGAAAAATGTAGCAACAGTGACCCAGAGATAACTGTCAGTCACTGATAGTTGTACACAGGGGAGCAGTTATCGGTGATTGATAGCATTCTCTATGTAGGCTTGTATACAGAGATAGCTGTCAGTCACTGATAGTTGTACACAGACGAGGTGTTATCAGTGATTGATAGCATTCTCTCTGTAGGTGTGTGTACAGAGATAACTGTCAGTCACTGATGGCTGTACACAGGGGAGCAGTTATCAGTGATTGATAGCATTCTCTGTGTAAGTATGTATACATAGATAGATGTCAGTCACTGATAGCTGTACATGAGGGAGGTGTTATCAGTGATTGATAGCATTCTCTCTGTAAGTGTGTATATAGATAGATGTCAGTCACTGATGGCTGTACACAAGGGAGGTGTTATCAGTGATTGATAGCATTCTCTCTGTAAGTGTGTATACAGATAGATGTCAGTCACTGATAGTTGTACACAGACGAGGTGTTATCAGTGATTGATAGCATTCTCTCTGTAAGTGTGTATACAGAGATAACTGTCAGTCACTGATCCCGTGTCAGAAACCTCCTGGTAGGCCCTATATGTTCCTGACAAGGGATAGATATCGCCACCCGAGAAGAGACCTATTATGACTACACTCAAACAGTAATGTTATTGGTCAATGCATGTATCAGAAAATAATGAAGTTACAAATAGATAAAAAATCGCACATAATACATGTATGCTCCCAAATAAACCAGTGGAAAAAAGAGCACATACCATATGTCCTAGGAATGCAAACTTTGTTCCAATGTGTTTCTCTGAACCTTTCTCTGGGGTCAGTTCATCAGGGGACCACATTTAACAAAAAAAACTCCACAAAGCAAACAATATAAAAATGGAGGCAATAATATGTGTGTGAATTAGATTAAACTATTGTAATAATGCCCATATGATAATGGTAATTCTCATGGCCAAAAAGAATAACAATTCCCACAAATTCGGGACAAGATATAATGCATCTGCATCACACACCCAATGTCCACAATGATGGTACTAATAAGTAGAGATGGCCTTGCAGTTCGCCTGGCGGTCGTTTCGCGGCGAACTTTGCGTGTTTGCGATTTGCTGAACATGCAAACATATGGAGATATTGGCGCCCACCATATTCTTTTACATTGTGAAGAACTTCGACCCATGACACATCCATCAGGTGGTACAGGACAGCCAATTGAGACGTTTCAGCACATGGACATACCCCCTACCTTATAAATAAACCTGATCTGGCCGCCATTTTACATTCAGTGTTTTGTCAGTGTAGGGGGAGGTTGCTGTGTGGAGCAGGGACAGGCTGTTAGGGACACCAAACGCTAGCTAATAGGGCCACAAAAGTCCTTTTAAGCACTAGTATAGCTGTGCTATCGATAGGTGTGATACAGAGAGTAGAGATGTCCCAAACTATTCGCCGGCGAATAGTTCCTGGCGAACATAGCTTGTTCGCGTTCGCCGCTGCGGGCGAACATATGCGATGTTCGGTCCGCCCCCTATACGTCATCATTGAGCAAACTTTGACCCTGTACCTCACAGTCAGCAGACACATTCCAGCCAATCAGCATACCCTCCCTCCCAAACCCTCCCACCGCCTATCAAAAAGCAAGGACAACATCCATCTTAGATTAATTCTTAAGCTGCAGTGTCACAAAGTTGTAATCGCAATGCGAATAATACAGGTTATATTAATCGCATTGCAATTACAACTTAGAGCTGGGTTCCTAATGGTTGTATTGCTAGAATTGACGCATATAATGAATATAGCACTATATTCTCAATCTTCATTATATACTAGCAATACAACCATTAGGAACCCAGCAGCTCTAAGTTGAATTCGCAATGCGATTAATATAACCTGCATTATTCGCATTGCGATTTCAACTTTCTCAAATCCGACAGTACATTCTAGCATGGAGCCGTTCCCATGGTGATGGGGACGCTCCATGAGCACGGAAGTCGGCAGAAGCTCTAAGTTAAAATCGCAATGCGATTAATTGAAGTTCTATAAATCGCATTGCAATTTCAACTTAGAACTTCTGCTGACTTCCGTGTTCATGGAGCGTCCCCATCACCATGGGAACGACTCCATGCTAGAATGTACTGTCGGATTTGAGAAAGTTGAAATCGCAATGCGATTAATTCAAGTTCTATAAATCGCATTGCGATTTCAACTTACCACACTCTGCGTCAACTACGTAATTTTTCATGGGAGTTTTGCCATGGGTCCCCCTCCGGCAAGCCACAGTCCAGGTGTTAGTCCCCTTGAAACAACTTTTCCATCACTATTGTGGCCACAAAGAGTCCCTGTGGGTTTTCAAATTCGCCTTCCTATTGAAGTCTATTGCGGTTCGCCCGGTTCGCACGTACGCGAACGGAAAATTTTATGTTTGCGACATCTCTAACAGAGAGGGGTGTAATATACTTATAATATTCTTTTATAATGAGTCAAAAACACATAGATCTATATAGTGATCAACTGGAAGTCAGGGGCCTAGGGGCTAGGGGCTTACTAGGGTCATTTTGATATAGGGTGAGTTTCTGGACGGGGCGGGTGGTCTGTGGTTAGGCTATCAGGGCCAGAATAGCACCCCCCTGTAGGGCAATATCAGGGATAGTTCTTTGCCCACCCTGTCCTTCAATACCACATCATCATCTAGCCCAGGGATGGATGTTTTTTGCTTTCCCTCCTGGATTCATCGATGTGCACTGGAACCCCCCGGATTGTGGTAGGACATATGGTTTCTGATTTGGTGCCGCCGAGCACCTGATTTAGTGCAGCCGAGCACTTGTTATTGCCTACCACATCTTTGCTTTTTGCTTAACTTTAATAATTTAATTTATTTTCATTTTGAGGGATATCTTTTACATTCACACGTCCGCAAAATGGGTCAACATCCGTTCCGTAATTTTGCGGAACGGGTGCAGACCCATTAATTTTCAATGGGGCCGGAATGTGCTGTCCACATCCACATTTTCGGATCCGCATCTGCATTTGTGCTTCCGTTTCCGTGATTGCAGACAAGATTGGGCATTTTGTATTATAGTGCCGGCGATGTGCGGTCCACAAATTGCGGAATGCACATTGCCGGTGTCTGTGTTTTGCGGATCCGCAAAAACGCTTACGGACATGTGAATGGACCCTCATAGTAACATTATTAAAGGTTACTTTTTATATTCATGTATATTCTAATGGATTGCCTTCCTTGTACAATGTTATAATATACGTTCTATGTTAGAAAGTATATTATAGTGCATTTATATTGTGCGGCAGTTGTGTGCGGTTCTGCTGCGATACTGCAGGTATATAGAGGGACAAGTGTTATTGGAACAAATAATAGTCGTCTTCCAAAAAAATTGATTGAAGCGGGGTGTTATATACCTTCTTTATAGTGCATTTGGGTACTGTATAGTGCATTTGTGCATGCGCATACGCAAAAACTATATTGCCGATATTTCGCATTGAAAAAAATTATGAATGGAGATTGCAAATTCTAATAATACATCTGGAATGTCACTGTCTATGTTGTGGGACTATTTGTGCACTTCTAGTAATTATTTCTTGGCTGCAAATATGAGCTGAAGGTTTTTCAGGTTTGCCTGCCATTAAAATGAATGGGACCCGCCGTGAACTTGCGGTTCGCGAACATTTGATCGTGTTCGTGCAATCGCGTTTGCGAACCATCCCGGCAGATGCTCGTCCATCACTACTAATAAGCCCCTTTTTATAAAGCATACCACAGACCAGTTAAATACTGATAGTAATAATATGGCTTTATAAGTAAAATTGGAATAACAAACAAGAAAGGCTAATCAAAGTAGCGATTGATGTAGCAGATAGGGGAAAATATGGTCATTCTTCCCTTAATCCCAACTGAAATGCCAGGCCTGGAGAGGGTATGATAATTAGGTTATTCTAGGTCAGCACAGGAACATTAGTGATGCAATGGTGGCCATCTAGATGGAAAGTCCGGTCTCTGTCCATACCTACATGCAGACAGCGTCTCTCTAAATATCTACTCGCGGAAAACCGGAAGTCACATGACCAGAAGTAGACGGTGGAACACATGGTGGTAGAAAGTGACAGCGCATGCCTTTACTTGCTATAGCATAACATAATTTAATAAAATGTCCCAATAAAATAAAAATGATTATTTTTAATATCTGAATCCATAGAATCCAACTTCTTCCATTTTGTGTACCATGTGCTGCTATCCATTGTGGACTTCTATACCTACCGTGAGTACATTCATCAAAGCGTGTTTTTGTCCTTGGTATTTATGCCAGGATTAGAAATTTAGCTTTCATCTTTGCAGT
Source organism: Bufo gargarizans (assembly GCF_014858855.1). Taxonomy (NCBI): domain Eukaryota; kingdom Metazoa; phylum Chordata; class Amphibia; order Anura; family Bufonidae; genus Bufo; species Bufo gargarizans. The sequence goes on from NW_025334245.1 coordinate 165,795, forward strand.
GAATTCACTGCCCATTTGTTTGAAAACTAGAGAACATGAAATATGTCTAGCTGTAAAACAAAATGTATCCAATTAAGTGTCATACTCCAGCAATGCAGCCATAAAAATGGCAACATTTGTAATAAATTGATTTGTGATGTTTACAATTAGGAAAACAAACAACCGACTAATAGCTGCCAGACATTTGCAAGTTAAAATATGCAAAAATTATTTTAAAGCATTTTTAACTGAGCCGTTAATCATTGCTCTATTAAGAAAACATTTCTGCCATTTATTTTGTGACATCCAAAGTGTTGGTTTTAATCTATTTGCCTTTCATTACAGATGTACTTAATTCAAATGGTTGTCCTTTGTTGTCATATTCCAGAGTTTATATTAAAGTTTAAAGAGGACTTGTCACCACTCCTGACATGTCTGTTTTATTAGCTTCATACATTCCCAATGTAATCATTCTGAAACATCTATTCTCATGGCTCTATGTTGTGCCATTCCTTTATTATTTCTACTAGAAGCTATGGATGAATTGCTAGCAGTCTGCAGTAAGGGCACAGAGGGGTGGTAACCAGTTGGGGGGTGTGTACCTGCACAGTCAGACAATGGCAGCACTGATTGGATAGAGTGAGACTGTGCAGGTACACACCCCCAAACTGGTTACCACCCCTCTGTACCCTTACTGCAGACTGCTAGCAATTCATGTATAACTTCTAGTAGAAATAATAAAGGTATGGCACAACATGGAGCCATAAGAATAGATGTTTCAGAATTGTTATTACATGGAGAATGCATGACACTATTAAAACAGGCATGTCAGGGGCGGTGACAGGTCCTCTTTAAGCACGTAGCTGTATTATGCCTCGCATATTTAGTGCTTAGGATAGGATGAGTTCTTTCCTATAAAATTCAGAAAGCATTTTTCAAAATCAAACTTTAGGAAAGATATGCCTGGTCTAAGGCTGGGGGCCACATGATGACGTGTCATGCAACATGAAGAATAGTGATGGACGAACATCTGCCGGGACGGTTCGCCAACGCGATCGCATGAACAGCATCAAATGTTCGCGAACCACAAGTTTGCGGCGGGTCCCATTCATTTTAATGGCAGGCAAACCTGAAAAACCTTCAGGTAATATTTGCAGCCAAGAAATAATTACTAGAAGTGCACAAATAGTCCCACAACATGGACAGTGACATTCCAGATGTATTATTAGAATTTGCAATCTCCATTCATTATTTTTTTCAATGCAAAATATCGGCAATATAATTTTCGCGTACGCGCATGCGCAAATGCACTATACCAGTGGTGGCGAACCTATGGCATGGGTGCCAGAGGCGGCACTCTGAGCCCTCTCTGTGGGCACCTTCACCCTGGAAAAACTCTATGGAGTACCAATATGCCTTAGACTTTTCCTGGCATTCATCAGCACAGGGCACACTATGAACAGTACAAGCAGTGCATTGAATGTAGGCATTGAAAAACAAAAGGAACCTCAAGCAGGAGGTTCTAAAGAACGTCTGTCAGAGCTTCTCAGATGTCTGGTGGTGACAGCACCCCTCTGTGTATCACACATATCGATGGCACACCTACAGTATACTAGTCCTTAAAATGACTTTTGTGGCCCTATCAGCTAGCGTTTGGTGTCCCTAACAGCCTGTCCCTGCTCCACACAGCAACCTCTCCCTACACTGGCAAAACACTGAATGTAAAATGGCGGCCAGATCGGGTTTATTTATAAGGTAGGGGGTATGTCCATGTGCTGAAATGCCTCAATTGGCTGTCCTGTACCACCTGATGGATGTGTCATGGGTCAAAGTTCTTCACAATGTAAAAGAATATGGCGGGCGCAAATATCTCCATATGTTCGCATGTTCGGCGAATCGCGAACATGCAAAATTTGCCGCGAAACAACCGCCAGGCGAACCGCAAGGTCATCTCTAATGAAGAATGCAATGTCTAATTTCAGACATCTCATTTAATGATTGTCAGTGGGTCGCAATGTGATGTCTGACATGTTATGAATGTGAAGCAACAGTCACAAAAAATGCAACAGTTGTATTTTTGATCACAGGTTGCAAGTCGCACACACTTTATCAGTATACAGTAGACCACAATGCATGTCATCTGTGACCTGCCTGCAACTTATCCAAGATTTGACTATGTTTTTACAGCAAAAATAAAGCTTTCAAATAGTTTTGTTACAATAGGTTGCGGACAAGTTGCAAGCAATAACACAACCAGGATAATGGTTATTATGGTTAAAAATGGGCAACCAATGATCAATATGGAATCACAAAAGTAAGGTGGCCTTATAAAGATAATACGTAAAGGGGTTTTGCCACTTTCTTATGTACAAGCACGACCACCACTGCTGGATTGCAGGGTGGTCTGTAACTATGGAAACGAGCAGTGTGTAATGTGATGGAAAAATGAATCCAGCCAGCAAAGGAGGCAATATGGACAATCACATTACATTAAGTAAGTGCCTTGTATTAACTATCTCTACATGATAAATGCAGAGCTATGTGCATATGTATACACACTTAGGCCTTATGCACACAAATGTATTTTTGGTTGGCATTTTTTACAGATCAAATGCGGACCCATTTATTTCTATGGGGCCACAAAAAAAATGTGGAAAGCACATGAATTTTATGTGTGTGCTGTCCGAATCCATTTTATCATGTAGAGAAAGTTAATACAAGACATTTACTAATGTACTGTCAGGGGCGGATTGGCCATAAACCTTACAGGGAAATTTTCCGATGGGCCGATACCCAAGGGGCCACCTGAGCCCTTCTCACGGCCCTTAAGGCCTGGAGTTTTTTTTTTTTTTTTTGGCATTTTTGTTTTGCGCTCCCTGCCTTCCCAGAGCCATACATTTTGTATTTGTCTGTTCACACAGCCATATGAGGGCTTGTTTTTTGTGGGAAAAGTTGTACTTTCCAATGCCACCATTTAATATTGCAAATTATGTAGTGGGAAGCGGGGGAAAAAAAATCCAAATGGGGAGAAATTGCAAAAAAAAAAAGCAATTCCACCACAGTTTTACAGTTTTTTGTTTACGAAGTTCAATGTACAATAAAACTGACTGGTTACTTTTATTCTAAAGGTCAGTACGAATACGGCAATACCTTGTATGTATAGTTTTTCTTGTGTTTTGATAATGATAAAAAAAAATGTAAGTGGGAAAAATTCAGTTTTATTTTTTTGTCGCCATATTTTGACCCCTATAACTTTTTTGTAATTATGTTTACAAAGCTGTATAGGGGCTAATTTTTTGCGGGGCAATCTGAACTATTTATTGATGCCATTCTGGGGTGTGTATGATATTTTTATCACTTTTTATTTAATTTTTTTGTAGAAAATGAAGCGACCAAAAATGGCGAATCGGCCATTTGGGCGCTTTTTTCCGTTTTGCTGTTTGCCATATGTGGAATATATTTTTATATTTTTATACTATGGACGGTTTCGCACATTGCAACACCCATGATGTGTATTTTTTAATTTTTTTTAGGTATTTTATTTTTATTTTGGTAAAAGGGGGGTGATTAGAATTTTTAAATTTTTTTTTACTTTTAATTTTTTTACACTTTTTTATAGTTCCCATAGAGAACTATAACATGCAATCATTAGACCCTAAAGCACTAACATTGGAGTCTATGAGAAAATGGCTTGTTTCCTATGGAGCCCTATAAGGCTACTTTCACATTTGCGTTCGGGTGTCCGCTTGTGAACTCCGTTTGAAGGCTCTCACAAGCGGCCCCGAACGCATCCGTCCAGCCCTAATGCATTCTGGGTGCATGCGGATCCGCTCAGAATGCATCAGTCTGGCAGCGTTTGGGCTCCGCTCAGCAGGCGGACACCTGAACGCTGCTTGCAGTGTTCGGGTGTCCGCCTGGCCGTGCGGAGGCAAACGGATCCGTCCAGACTTACAATGTAAGTCAATGGGGACGGATCCGTTTGAATTTGACACTATATGGCTCAATTTTCAAACGGATCCGTCCCTCATTGACTTTCAATGTAAAGTCTGGACGGATCCGTCTGAAGCTACTTTCACACTTATAATTTTTTCTACAATATAATGCAGACGGATCCGTTCTGAACGGATCCCATTGTCTGCATTATATGAGCAGATCCGTCTGGGCGGATCCGCTCTGAACGCAAGTGTGAAAGTAGCCTTACAGGCAAGGGCTCCATAGGAAATACTATGCAGCATCCTCCTGTCATTCATAAAGACAGGGGTTGATGCATACACGCTCCGGATCCTCCGATCGCCACACGGGGAGCCGGAGCACAACCGAAAGTACGCACTTTCGGGTTTCAGTGCGCTCAGATGCCGTGGTCAGGATTGAACACAGCATCTGAGGGGTTAAATGTCTGCGATAGGCATTACTAACGGTTGTGGGCAGTAGTGTGCACTATCTTTAAACACCCGCCCAGTGCTGTACATGTACTGCACTGGGTGTGGAGGGGTTAAGTTCCCAGTCTGCCCCTGTGTACTGTTATTATCCATATTGCCTCCTTTGCTGGCTTGTTTCCACGGTTACAGACCACCCTGTAATCAATCAGTGGTGGACGTGCTTGCACACTATAAGAAAAAATGCCAGCCTCTCTGGTGGCCGGGACCGTGGGAGCTCACGTAAGCTGGTACTTTTTCTACTTTCTTGTGTACAAGCACAGCCATACTGCTGGACTGCAGGGTGGTCGTAACTATGGAAACTTTCTCTGCGTAATAAATGCTATTTGCTAAAGTGGCAAAACTCCTTTAACTTTTAATTATTCATTTAATAAAATAGCCAATGATGTTCATAATATATTCAATAGCGAACAATAGTACAATTGATACCAGTGCACAATATATATCGCACACTGGTGTAAATTGCACTGTTGTTCGCTATTGCATATATTGTGAACCTCACTGGCTACTTTATTAAATGAATAATTAAAAGTTAAGTATTATCGTTCTAAGGCCGCCTTACCTTAGTGAATCCATGCAGATCCAAGTTGCACAAATTTGTTGGATCATGTAACTTTTCAGAGATTTGCTTTGTGGCCGGGCGGATTGGCCATAAACTCTACAGGGAAACTTCCCAGTGGGCCGATGCCTATGGGGCCACCTGAGCCCTCCTTTTGGCCAACCAGTGGCAGTCTTTAGGAATGTATTTTGTGCTACTGGGGCAGTATATTGAGATGCACTGTGGTATTTGGCTCTGCTGGGGTGGCATAACGTGCCACAATATGGTATTGTTGGCCCTGCCTTTTGTCAATTTGTACCCGACTACAAAATGGGGCCATTTTTAGTTTTTTTTCGAGGGTCACTTTACGTTCCCAGTCCACCATTGTTTGTGTCCCCACCTATAAAGGGGTTGTGAAAGAGTGTTTTTTTTTTGCAACCCACACCCCCCTCTTGACCACACTTGTGAAGGGAAGCTTACTTACCAGCTTCCCGGTGCTTGCTCCCCACTCCTTCTCCTCCGGGTATACTCACCTATTCACTTACTTTGTGCCAGCCAACTTCTACATTGCCATATCTACACCATCCATATTTTCTCATTTATTCCATATATCTCATTCCATATTCCATTTAGCCGGGACTATCACTCATTTCCCTTATGGCATACCACACCTTACCAGTTCAGATGACATTGTACAGTAGACATCTCTATTTTATTCACTTGAATATACATACACATCAGTGATATATATCTCTCTGCACATTTTAATTCCTTTTTTCCTTAACTTTTGCCATTTTTCTCCTTTTTTTCTCTTTTGCCATTTTTCTGTATGCTTTTATTTTTTTGTATATGATTTTCAGTATATTTCATATATACTTTTGACTTAAACCCTATGACATTATGTCCTGCGTGACTTATCAATGTACTGTTTATTTTTACACATAGGCCGTGAACAAGGTCCC